>NW_006262274.1:4771556-4776151 GCF_000493195.1 Citrus x clementina
CGAGGTGTTACCACTAGATCATCTCTTAAGAACACATGTGAGCATGCTGCATTTATTTCTCAAATTGAACCAAAATCCTTTGCGGATGCGGAAAATGATGAATCTTGGATTATGGCAATGCAAGAGGAGTTGAATCAATTTGAGAGAAATAATGTGTAGGAGTTAGTTCCTAATCCAGAACATCAATCCATTATAGGTACTAAATGGGTGTTTAGAAACAAAATGGATGAATCCGGTGTGGTTGTAAGAAATAAAACTAGATTAGTGGCTCAAGGTTACAACCAAGAAAAAAGAATTGATTTTGATGAAACTTTTGCACCTGTAGCAAGGCTAGAATCCAATAGGATGTTGTTAGCATATGCATGTCATAAGGATTTTATTTTGTATCAAATGGATGTCAAGAGTGCTTTCTTAAATGGATACATTATGGAGGAAGTTTATGTGAAACAACCTCTTGGTGTTGAAAATGAAAAATTTCCAGATCATGTGTATAAGTTATCCAAGGCTTTGTATGGTTTAAAACAAGCACCTAGAGCTTGGTATGATAGGCTTAAAAATTTCTTGTTGGATAACGATTTTTCAATGGGAAAAGCGGACACAACTCTTTTTGTTAAGCATAAGAACCAAGACATACTTATTGTTCAAATTTATGTTGATGACATCATTTTTGGTTCTACTAATGAGTTGTTGTGTAAAGATTTTTCATCATGTATAAGCCAAGAGTTTGAGATGAGTATGATGGGAGAGTTGAAGTACTTCCTTGAACTTCAAATCAAACAAAACGAGGAAGGAATTTTCATAAACCAAGCCAAGTACGTGAAAGATCTACTCAAAAGATTTGGCTATGATAATGGAACGGCAAAAAGCACTCCTATGAGTACTACCATCAAGCTGGACAAAGATGAGAAAGGTAAGGAAGTTGATATCAAGACTTATCGAGGTATGATCGGATCCTTACTCTACTTGACTGCTAGTAGGCCTGATATTATGTTTAGTGTTTGCTTGTGTGCTAGATTTCAATCTTGTCCTAAAGAGTCTCACATGCTTGCTGTCAAATGCATTTTTCGATATCTAATTGGCACTATTAATCTTGGCCTTTGGTATCCTAGAGGAACTCATATTGATTTAACCTGTTATTCGGATGCCGATTTTGCTGGGTATAAGGTTGATAGAAAAAGTACTAGTGGAACATGTCACTTCCTAGGCCATTCTATTGTCTCTTTGTTTAGTAAGAAACAAAACTCGGTTGCGCTTTCAACCACCGAGGCAGAATATATTGCCGTAGGTAATTGTTGTGCACAAATTTTATGGATGAAACAAACCCTTAGAGACTATGGCATTATACTTGATCATATTCCTATCTTATGTGACAATACTAGTGCTATAAATCTTTCCAAGAATCCCATTCAGCATTCTAAGACTAAGCATATAGAAATTAGACATCATTTCCTTAGAGATCATGTTCAAAAAGGGGATGTTGTAATTAAATTTGTTTCCACTGAAAATCAACTTGCGGATATCTTTACAAAACCTCTTAGTGAAGAGCTTTTTATAAAGATAAGACATGAGCTTGGAATGATGAATGTTGAATCTTAATTCATGCTTTATTACATAGCTTGATATGCTTGTTATCGTATGGTTTTATGCTACATGAATTAGATAACTTGATATGCTTGTAAATTTGTGATTTTATGATCTTGTGCTTCATGCATTAAATGGCCTATTGAAAAGTTTTAAATCTCAAAATGATTTAAAATAAATCAAATTTTAAGGCCATAAATAAAATGGTGTGAGTAGTACAAGCATAGGAGCTAGCAAATTTTCCCTTTCCATTCATCCGGAAAAACATTTCTCCTCATTGATCTCTCTCGGAACACATTCCGGACAACCGGATTTGCTGTGCTTCATCTCTGCCTCATAACCGGTCTACCGGTTATCAAACAAACGGAAAGCCGAATTCTTTTTGCAAACTAGCTGGAGCAAAACCGGATTTCCGGTCCAAGACAATCCGGAAAACCGGATTTTTGAAAACTCTCGAAACCGGCCTGCCGGATGAGGAAACCGGCAAACCGAATTGCTTCTTTCTACTCTCGGGTCAATTTTCGGATTACCGGATTTAGATTTCGAAAAGCCATTTTCGGCTTTGTCCAAATCTGTCCACGAACCGGCTTGCCGGTTAGCAAATCCGGCAAACCGGATTCGTGCTCTTTATAAACGGTTCAAAATGGCAGCTCTCGGTTTTATTTTCGGCTAACCGGATTTGCAATCCGGCAAACCGTTTTTGTGTGTCTTGAATCTGTCCACGAACCGGCTTGCCGGTTAGCAAATCCGGCAAACCGAATTCGTGCTCTTTTATCACTATTCATCTTCTCCTCTCTTGTTTCGATTTTCCATTTCTATTCTCTCTCTAAAAACTGATTGTCTCTCTCTCATTTTAACTTCAAAATCCACCATTTTCACTCGGATTTGATGTAAATTCGTCCATGAATCTTGATCCCCATCCGTTCTTTTGCCTAAACTCACACTCAAAACTCATTTTCAAACTCCAAATCTCTATATCCGAATCTTAACCTAGGTTTTGGGCCGAATTTTCTCACTCTAGATTTCTCACTCTCAAGCCATTTTTGATCCAATTTGTTTCACCAAATCACTTTCAATCTTCATCATCATCATTCTCCTTATCTTTTTCAATTCCAAATCACCATGTCAAGCTCTAGGCCGGTCCGAAGAAAAGGCAAAGAACCGGTTCAACAAACCACACGGCCACGGGAAGCAAGGGTCATCTCAAATCAATCCACCTTTGAGTCCATTCACTTTCAGAACAAGTAACACTTGATCAAAAGGTTTCATCAAAACTTTCGGACTCGTGAGGTACTCAACACTTTCTTTGTTTTACCGGATGTTTTACATTCTCTCCAGATTAGTCATAGAACTTTATTTCAATTGTTGGGAGATGTTGGTTGGATTGATGCATTGTTGATTGAGGAGAATGTGTATCCCGACTTGGTGAAAGTATTTTACTCGAATATGGATTGTTCCGCGGAGAAAGAGAATCGAGTAATCACCAAAGTTGGAGGAGTTTTGATTGAGTTTGATGATTCGGACTTGAACAACATCCTAGGATCTTCCGATGATGGCTTGGACATTTTTTCTCTTAGGAAACCTCCTGAACTTGATGATTATGTTCATGTTGATGCCGTTCGTAATATTTGTCGGCGTAATGATCTTTCTGTTGAAGACTGTACCATTCATTTCCGTTCTCAGTGTCTTTGTCTTCAAACTCGTTTTTTGCTTCGTATCATCCAGTCCATTGTACTTCCTAGATCAGGACATTTGGATGAGGTGTCTCACATGGATGTCGCCATGATTGACTGTATTCTTAGAGGTCGCCCGGTTGACTTGGGTTATTCCATCATTCGCACCATGTTGAGCATTCCTGCCTTGATTACCCGCTCTCTTCCTTATGGTCACTTCATTACCCGAATTCTTAAATTCTTTGAAGTGTCGATTCTAGAACCTTCTTGTAGGCCGTCCAAGGGTATTGGGGATGAGGTTATTGTTGGGTTAGGCTTTGAGTGGAAGGATGACACTTGGGTCAAATACAGCGATAACAAGTTTACCTTTTTAGCCCCAAGTGATGATCGGCCACTTAATGCTGTGATTCCAGCTGATCAGCTTCCAGTATTCTCACTCTTATTTCGAGGGCAGCGTAGACGCTGAGTTTCTTCTACGGTTGCTTCAGCTCCTAGTGCATCTGCATCCGCTTCATCACCTCCACGGCCTCCTACCTCTGGAGATGTCACTCTTCAGCAGCTTATGGATGAGGTGCGGACACTTTCGGTGCGGCAGACCGAGCTTCAGCAGGAGCAGCAGCAGCAGCTCATTCATGGACAGCGCCTCCTCTTCGAGCACTTCAGCATTCCATATCCGTTTCCACCTCCTTCACCTCCATCCTCACCACCTGAGTAGTATCTTGTGCTTGTACTTGGACACACCTACATTTCATTTACTGCATTGTGTGTTCTTTTATTTTTGACTCTATGGATGGTTATTGTGCTTTTCGGTTTATGTATTTGTTTTGGATTATATGGATTTGGTATGACTATTTATGTTGGATGTTATGGATATTGTTTTGGTTGATCATTATGGATTATATGGATTTTCTTATGCTTATGGATATTTTTTTACTAATGTGCTTATGTTGCGATTTTGATCATTGATAGGGGGAGCTCTCATTCTCTTATTCTTTTATTCTTTTTTATGATGAAGGGGGAGAATGATTTGATATGTGTTATGAAAATATGCATGTATCTAGGGGGAGCATGTATGCAGGGGGAGTTTTTGTTAAACTATTTTCAAATCATTTTTTTTACTTGCATTGATTAAGGGGGAGCTTTTTCATAACAAAATTAAAGTTTTGAATGTGCTTTGTCATCATCAAAAAGGGGGAGATTGTTAGCCTATATGGCTATAAATATTGATTTTGATGATAACAAACCACATGTATTTTAAAAGCTTTGATAATGTTTTTTAAAGTTTCAGATTTGGACTTATATTTGAAATTATTTAAATGTTGGACTAAAATGAAAGTTTTT
>NW_006262274.1:4776548-4785050 GCF_000493195.1 Citrus x clementina
AACATAAATTCGGCTTACCGGATTCCATAAAACGGCAAACCGGATAGCCCAGAATGTGAGTAACGGCTAGTTTTCGAGCTCAAGCTATAAGAACTCAAATCCAACTCATTTTGAAGCTCTCCAACAAGCAAAAACAAAAAGCACACGTGATATCTTGAGCCTTCAACTTGTCAAACACAAAACATTGAATCATTCATTGTTCTTCATCATTGTATATCTACTCATTGAGTGAGATTTATTGTAATCTTCATTTCTTCATTTCATTTGTAAGAATTTGAGTGTGTGAAACACTTGAGTGAAGAGATTGGGAGATAATCTCTTCGTTGTAAAGGTTTATTGACACCTCGAAGTCAATTGTAATCAGTTGAAGCCTCGGAAAGGCTTGGATAGTGAAATCCTCAAGCTTGGATTGCTTGGAGGCGTGGACGTAGGCGGGGATTGCCGAACCACGTAAAAATCCGTGTGTTTGTTTCTCTTCTTCCTTACTCTTTAATTATTGTGCCTTTATTAAACTTATTGCTTTCAATTTTTATTAAGGCATTAGATTGTTTGTTGTGTGGATTTGCTAGGATAATTTTTAAATTTCCAATTCACCCCCCCTCTTAGGTTGCACACTTATATTTCAGTTCTTTGTTGCCAGAAGTTGGGAAAAAAACCACAGTTTGCTCAGCTCTATATCTATGATACTGAAAATGAGACAGACAACAGAATCAACACTCTATTAAAACATAGAATGAAGACAGAAATTGATCACGAAATTCTTCATGAACTATCTAAAATGTTGGACCAACATAATAATTTGGTCAAATCTTTTAGAATGGCGAGGGATAGATACAAAACACAACCAGAATCTACATTTCGTTTATGACTCCTTAATAGTAGAACAAGAGATGGCCGTCGATACAATATGCCAACAGTTTCAGAAGTTGCAGGCTTAATAATTGGTGATTTCAGTGAATCGAACTTTCAACGCGATGTTATTATAGAGCATCGCACAAAGGGACTTCGGAGAATCACAGATTTGCATCCAAGTTTCATGCCCATGACATACCCGTTAATATATCCTTATGGTGAAGATGGATATAGACCTGACATATCTTTAAGAGACGTAACTGATAGCCCTTTTAAGAGGCAAAAACTGACAATGAGGTAATATTATTGCTTTAGGTTGCAACAAAGATTGAATGAGGGACACACTCTACTTCAAGCTGGTATACTATTCCAACAATAAATAGTTGATTGTTACATGGCAATTGAAGAAGAAAGATTTCGTTGGATCCGAAATAATCAACAAAAACTTAGATCAAACCTTTTCTCTAGTTTGATGGATGTTGTTCATCGAGGTGATTCTGATTGTTCGAAAGCTGGAAAATCAATTATTCTACCTTCATCACACACGGGGGGACCACAATATAGAACACAAAATTATGAAGATCCTATGGCAATTTGTAAATAGGCAGGATATCCTGATTTATTTCTTACTTTCACTTGCAACCCAAAGTGGCAAGAAATAAATAACATGCTCCGATTAGTTGGGCAAAAGAATGATGACAATCGAGTCGATATCATATGCAAAGTTTTCGAGATAAAATTATTCCAACTAATGCAAGATCTGAAAAAAGATCAACCGTTTGGAAAAATAATTGCATGTAAGTTCACTTCAAATTCGTATCCATAACAAATTCAACTCATTTGTTATTGAAAAGTACAAGGAAGAACAATAATTTCACAATTGAAATCAATATTTCTAACTTTTAAATTTTACTCCATTTTGTGGCAGGTCTATATACAATTGAGTTTCAAAAAAGAGGCTTGCCCCATGCACACATACTGCTTTTTTTGCATCCAACAATGAAAAATCCTTCTGCAGACCATATTGATAAAATAATAAGTGCAGAAATCCCTGACTTAAATGTTGATCCTGATGGTTATAATGCAGTTAACAAATTTATGATTCATGGACCGTGTGGAAAACACAATTCTCACTCTCCATGCATGATGCAAGACAAGTGCACAAAACATTTTCCAAAAAAATTTAATGATCAGACAACAGTGGATACAAATGGCTTTCCAGTCTATAAAACGAGAAATACAGGCATTCATGTCGAAAAGAAAAGTGTCTTCTTGGATAATCGATATGTGGTCCCTTATCACAGGAATTTAATTGTCAAATTTGATGCACATATTAATGTTGAGATTTGTAATTACTCGAGATCAGTTAAATATCTTTTCAAGTATGTCCATAAAGGGTCTGATAGAACAACTACAACAATGGAATCTATTAACACTAGGAGAAAAAATGGCTTAGCAATCGGAAGAATTTACTTTGCACATCCTTCAAGTGGAGAACAATTTTATATGCGAATGTTGCTCAATTTTGTAAAACGAAGCACTTCATTTGAAAGTATTAGAACAGTAAATGGAGTGACATATCCAACTTTTAAAGCTGCGTGCTATGCTTTGGGATTATTAGACGATGATAAAGAATGGATCGATTGCTTAACTGAAGCTGCAATATGGGCGACTGAAAATGAATTAAGACATCTTTTTGTCACGATACTCATTCATTGTCAGGTTTCTGATGCATCCTAACTTTGGAAATCTAATTATACTACTTTATCAGAAGACATAACTTCATTGCAAAGGAAAAGATTCAGATTGAAAGATCTTCAGTTAACCGAGCAACAAGTTGAAGCATACACATTGTTGGAGATTGAAAATATCATGTTGAAAATGGGAAAAGTTTGAGAGACATAGATGGAATGCCACTTCCTAATTCTTCTTTGATAAGAGATTCAGGTAACCAATTGGTCAATGAAGAGCTTGATTATTATTGTGATCAATTAAAGAAGTTGCATGAGAAATCGTTTGCTGCTCTAAATGCTTGCCAAAAATTAGCCTATGAAGCAATAATGCATTCTGTTGAGAATGAAGAATGACATTTATTTTTTATCAATGGACGTGGTACTTGTAAAATATTTTTGTGGAATACAATTATTGCAAAGCTCAGATCACATTCTAAAATAGTCTTACCTGTTGCAACTTCAGGTATAATAGCTTTGTTATTGCCTAATGGTAGGACAGCTCATTCGCGATTTCATATTCCTTTGGATGTGACAGTAGAGTCCACTTGTGAAATCCGACAAGGCACCTTATTAGCTAGACTTCTTATGAAAACTTCTTTGATCATTTGGGATGAAGCGCCTATGGCACATAAGTTTTGCTTTGAAGCTTTGGATAGGACCTTGAGAGATATTCTAAGAACAAGGTATGAAAATAGTTCTATCAAACCTTTTGGAGGACTTACAATAGTATGTGGTGGCGATTTCCGACAAATATTGCCAGTTGTGCCAAAGGGGACAAGAGCAGACATTGTTGATACTTTACTTAACTCATCCTACTTATGGCCATTTTTCAAAATTTATGAGCTCAAACAAAATATGAGGCTCTATAATGGAAGCGTGAGTGGCTCTGAAGCTGCTAAAATAGCTTCTTTTGACAAATAGTTGTTGCAGATTGGAGATGGTTCATTATATGATGACATTGATAGAGATTTAGTTAAACTACCTTCTGATATCTGTAAGAAACCATAAGAAAATCTGATGAAATAAATAGTCGACACTATCTACCCATCAATTCGGCATAACTACAGTGATTGAGCATATTTGAAAGAAAGAGCAATATTAACGCCAAAAAATGAAATGGTGCATGAATTGAACGAGATGATTATGAATATAATACCTGGTCAAGGGAGAACATATTTTAGCTCAGACAATATAGGCAAAGCAAGCAAAAACACAAATGATGAAGATGTTCTGTATCCAACTGAATTTTTGAATAGTTTGAAATTCAATAGCATCCCTAATCATGACATACGACTTAAGGAAGGTGCTCCTGTAATGCTTCTCAGAAATCTAAATCAAATAGAAGGCCTATGCAACGGCACAAGATTGGTTATCACTCGTCTTGGTAAATAGTCCATTAGAGGTGACATCATTTCTGGAACAAATATTGGACAAAATGTCACAATTCCAAGAATTATTATGTCTCCTAATGAATCAAGATGGCCATTCAAGCTTAGCAGACGACAACTTCCTTTGGCTCCATGTTTTTCCATGACGATCAACAAAAGCCAAGGACAATCTCTTAAACATGTTGGCTTGTATCTCCCTAAGCAAGTATTCACACATGGTCAATTATATGTCGTCGTGTCTCGAGTTACCACAAGAGAAGGATTGACCGTACTAAATGTCGATCAAGAGGTAGAAGACCAAAACTTCATAAAAAACATTGTCTACAAAGAAGTATTTCAAAATATTCACACATCAGCTCACAAAATCAAGGTATCACATTTTTAGATTATATTTTAAAATTTAATTTATACATTGCAAGCTCTTACTTCACCCTATAATAATGATTTTTATTATGTGTTTTAATTATTCAGTAGACAAATGGATAAATCAAAGGAACTATCGAGACATCAAAATGGTAGTTTGGTTGAGTTTTCCAAGCTGTTATGGAGGATTTAATTGCCAAAGAACATAATACGTGAAGAAGCATTCTTTTTTACATCAACTATTTTTCCTTTCATTCTCTCTAATCCATGGAGACATGGTTTATATACAGATAAAGAACATTTTGGCACTAGGTGTTGCTGATCCCCATTGGAACTTGCCATAGCTGCAAGCTTGATATAAACAACTGCTCACCTCCGCAGCTACAAACGATGTGAAATAACTTACAAAAGTCTTTACATGTATTTTACTTATTTTTTTTATAATTCAACGCTAAGGATCCTCAATTACAAAATTTAATTTGGAACTTATCAACAACAAAATGTATAAGGTCTGTACACTTAGACTATACACGTTAATATATATTTTTAAAGTTAACAAAAAATAGTTAACTTTCATAAATAACATTAGTTTTATAAGGCTGCCTCATTTTAAAAAAAATTAATTTATATTTTTTATCAGTTTTATCAAGTGTAAAGAAAGAAAAATTGATAATACTAAATTCATTTTTTAAAGCCGCGCGAAGCGCGGTTTTATTTCCTAGTATATATATAAAGCTAGGACTTGAGGAGGTGATGTGGCATCACCATTTTGCTTCTTTGTATATTCTCTATTATCTAATAAATAAAGAATTTTTTTTTATATTTGGCTTTTCATCTTCTCATAATTAATTTGATTGTATTTAACTCATTTAATAAATAGTAACTTTATTAATATATATCATTCATCATCTTTTTATATTTTCTATTATCTAAAATATCTAAAATATTGGTGGATATTCTTTGTACTTTTTTTCTCTTTTTATTTAAATTCAACAATATATAATTAATAATAATAATTAATTATAAGTCTTTTGAAACATTTATTTATTTTATTATGCTAGCAATTAAACTTTAGTGGCTTAAAATACATGAATTAATTAACATAGAAAGAGAGGTTCTTTCATTTTCCCTCAACAATGTCACTAAGGCCTAATTTTAATGTCATAATCCCATATTTAATTATGCAACCTTTTGTTAAGTGTCTTTTGGCTTCTTCAAAATTTATTATGCTATCAATTAAACTTTAGTGCCTTAAAATACATCACATAATCTCTCTCTCTCTCTCTCTCTCTCTCCACAATCTCTCTCTCTCACATAATCACATAAACTTTAGTGCCTTAAAATACATCACATAAACTTGAGGAGGTGATGTGGCATCACCATTTTTCATCTTTGTATATTCTCTATTATCTAATAAATAGAGAAATTTTCTTTTAAATTTGGTTTTTCATCTTCTCATAATTAATTTTATTGTTATTACACAATAACAATTATGTAAAGATTTTAATGAGGCATATTCTTTGTAATGAACATCCAAGGGGAAGTGTTATGAATTTATTAAAATAAATGTAGATGGTCATAACATATATCTCTTACTCTCTCCACTATCTCCCATTAGCAACCTTTAGCTTCCCTATAACTCTCACTATCTCACAAGGAATTATGATCCATAATTTTTTATTAATTTCATGGAGTGATTATGTAATTATAAAAGGAGATCTCATCTTTTTGTTTTGTACACACACAATTGGAATGAATAAAATCACTCAATAATATATTTCCTCATTTCATTTGTTATCTTGCATTACTTATTTATTTATATTGCTGGCTAATAGTTTTTTTTGTTTTTTATAAGACTGTCTCATCTTAAAAAAAAATCAATTCATATTTTTTATCAGTTTCATCAAGTGTAAAGTAAGAAAAAATGATAATACTAAATTCTTTTTTTAAAGCCTCGTGAAGCGCGGTTATATTTTCTAGTTATAAATAATAATTATTATAAAATTTTGATGATGATGATTGAAATTAACTACCAATGTTGAATTCATCGTTAAGACCCTGAGGGAAACAAATTTATTGGCACCAAAATCTTGATCTCAAAATACTGTATATATATTTTTACTGTCATGCATCTCGTTGGTTTATTATTTATTGGAATTAGAAAAATGTGTATTTGCCATTCGGCCAAATGATTCCATATTGAAATATGAAGATTCAATTCCTCCATCAATAAAAAAAAAAAAAAATTGCGTGGAGACTGTTTTCTCCGTTATAAAATTTAAGTGAACTAAATATTCCTAAAAACTTAGCAAGTATAGAAAATATAAACGGATCAGTAGTTGTCTGATTGTAATATCAGTCCAAAAAATGTGCATGTATATGTTTCAAGTAACAACTTTATTAAGGCCATTTGAGGTATGTGAGTTGAGATTTTATACTTGTGCCGTGTGAGCTTCATGTAATTTTACATGACCAAGGACGTGTCAGAGTTGACAAACATTCCATTATTAATAAAGAATTACGGATTTAACATTCAAGATTATCGTGTGATATAAGACGTTATTTTGGAATTTTATTATTATAGGTATTTTGTTATTTTTTATTTTAATTAGCCCCATGTTTTATTCTTTTATTTCTATTATAATTATTATTTAGTTTCCCTTTTTAACTTAACATTTACTTCATTATAAATAAATAGGTCTTTTTATTATTTTTATAACTTCATCTTTAATTATCCAACGAAACCCCTCTTTTAAAATTCCCTTTAACATTATCTATTAAAATCTCTCTTGTAAAATCATTTGAGTTAGAGTGTAATCTAATTTCATTTAACATATTATTAAATTCTCATTAAGTTGTTTGCATTAGAATAAGATATAATCCCCTTCAATTAGAATGTAACCTAAACATGTAGGCAGTGTTATCTATCCTATCAATTCCACAATTAATTTCACTTTCACTATCCTACTCTGTCATCATAAAGTATCAATTCCACTCTCGCTATCCTGCTTCGTCATCATGATTAATCCAAAAACTTTGGATAAATACATGCAACCAAATATAAGAAATTATTTCTAGCTTTATTGCACCATTTTTCATTAGATTACGAATTGACTTTCAAGGAGATTTAATATCAAACAACTTTGATTCGACAATTACTCTCATTAACTTCTAATATTGCTAATAATTTAAAGCTAAAATTTGTCTTCTTTACTAATTAGATCTGAGCAGTGCAGGGTGCTAACACATGAGTATTTGTACTACAATTTTTAAATTGATTAAAAGAAATCGCTTCACTGATCAGAATATCATCAATAACTGAAAACAAAAAAAAAAATTAAGAATTTTTAGAATTCACATGACAAAAATGTATACATAAAAAATTGATTTATGTGGGCTTTGTGAATCAACCACAGAAAAGCCCACAACCTGATCCAACGAGACCGACTCTTCTCGGCTACTAAGCATAAATTTCCCAAGTTTCATTGTGAACGACACCGTTTTGTTCTACTCACTGGCCACGCAAAAATCTGCCAAGGAGTCACTAACTTCACTTAAGTGCAAATGTCAGTCATCTTCATAGTTCACACGTTTATCAATAATTTGAAAAAAAAATAAAGAAATTATCGAGATTTTTAATTAAAGATGCCCTAAAAATAGTGTATTTAGTTAAATATATTTTATAATTGAAAATTATTTATATATTTTTTTTTTATGTGGTACATTATCTAAAAGAGTAATGATACAGCCACAAACTCTTGTACAAATTTATTTTGTACAAACTGATGTGGCATGATAAGATTGGTTGAATTAAATATCACTTGGCCCACATGATTTGTTTTTATTAATTTATATTTTCATTCAACCAATGAATTAATGTCACATCAGTTTGTACAAAATAAGTTTGTACAAGAGTTTGTGGCTGTATCATTACTCTTTTAGATAAAGTACCGCATAAGACAAAAATATATAAATAATTTTCAATTATAAAATATATTTAACTAAATACACTATTTTTAGATCAAGCTTAGCGATGCCGTCGACCGTTGTTTTTATTAATGTATATTTTCATTCAACTAATGAATTAATGCCACATCAGTTTGTACAAAATAAGTTTGTACAAGAGTTTGTGGCTGTATCATTACTCTTTTCAGATAGAGTACCCG
>NW_006262274.1:4785717-4800715 GCF_000493195.1 Citrus x clementina
GTTTGTATAATTATGTGTTATATTATGACAGGAAAGAATATCTCAAGTTATTTCCATTGATATTTCTAAATTTGACATTAAAATGAATTTCAAGCTTAAAACATTCGATCCAATCCCTCCCGTTTCAATTATGACAGATGATGATGTAGATTATTTTCACGACGAAGAAAAAAAAATTATATTTGCTTGGGTATTTTAGCTATGATAATTGAGTAGCAACTTGTATTCCCTTAAAGCTTATCATGATCCTCACATATATTAGACCGATTTTATTTGATGTAAAAAAAAAAAAAGCTTTTCATGTTTGATGTATTGAAGTTTGATATATTAAACCTTATGTTAATTGTGTTATCATTTTGTTGTAATTTTGTTCTCTATTCACTTACTCGAATATAATCATGTATTTATAAAGTTACCCGACTATCGTCGTGTATATATAAATTTACTAGACTACAACGGTTTATTCATGAAGCCTGACTACAACCGTATATTTATAAAGATACTTGACTGTATTTCTGTATTTATGACAATACATTCTATTAGTGCAAAAAATATATTTTTTCACTAAATATGTCTTTTAATCATTACTGGACTATAGTTGTGTATTTTTACAACTTACACGACTTTTGTCGTGTATGTGTGAATTTACATTATAGCAATAGTGCAAGTGTGATAAATTTCTACTTTTTTGTTTCGCAGGTAGATAAATATGTTTGCGTGGCCTATGTTGATTTCAAAGGGAGGTGACCAGAAGTTTATAATACATGGGTCGAGTGTTTGGGCTGAGCTTATTAATAACTATGATGATTATGTAGCAACTTCTATTTTATTAAAACTTATTTATGATTCGAACATATATGAGACCTATGTTGTTTGATATACAATAGCTTTTATTGTTTGTTGAATTGAAGTTTGATATGTTAAAGCTTATGTTGATTGTGTTATCATAATAATAACTATTTTAGGTGGTTTTTGTTCTATGTCCGCGTACTCGACAATAGTTGTGTATTTGTAAAGTTATCCGACTATTGTCTTGTATATCTAATTTTACTTTACTACAACTTATTAAGAGATGAATAATTGATATTTTAGGGATGGATGATGTACGTATGTTGTTTTAAAGATACTCAACTACAGTCGTGTATTTTAGCCGCTCATTCCTTTAATATATATGAACACCATGTTATATAACATACATTGTACAAAACTATCTTTTTTCTCAATAATATACTTAACAAAAAAAAAACATGAATATTGATATAAAATCATCTTTATGGGTATTTTCCTTCAAGAAGAAGAAATTAGTGGCCCATTGAATAGTGTTTATGCGTGCTTTATGGGTTATAAGTTAAGCTATAACAATTTTGTCAATCCTTAGCCCGACTAAAAAGTCATGAATTGCAAAGCCAATGTGACACTCGTTGGTGCTTTTAAGTGTTTATTATAAATAATTGCAAAGCCAAATATTTATTATTTATAATGAAACCGAAATTTATCTCCGCGTGAAAATAAAGGAGTGAAGGCGAGAAAAGATTCCTCTCCACGTGAAACACAGATGTTGAAATGTGTTTGCTATTCGTTTGATGATTCGAGGATTCACAATTGCCGATAAGTCCAAGAAAAATTCCAAAAATTATCTTCCAAAAATAAAGGAGTTAATTGTGTGTGCTTTATGGTATAACATTTTTGTCGATACTCAACCCAACTCAGAAATCACGAGTTGCACAGTCAATGAAAAAGAAGACAAAAGTCAATAAAAGCAAAGACATTAAGACATTGACTGATGATAGCATGGTGGGACATTAAGTATCCCTTGGCATTAAAGTAGAAATTTAATAAATTTCTTATTTCATAATTTTTTTATAAAAATAATATTTAATAAATTTTGTAAAAACTATTTCTTTTATAATTTTTTCTATTTTACTGAATTTTTAAAAAATAGGTTGAAATTTACTTTTCATAAGCAATTTAAATAAGCCACCACAAATTTTCAAAGTTTATATTATAACATTAATAATTTAACAAAAAAGATAATTATAGCTTATGTTTCCATACACTCTAGTTTATAAGCCATTACGTATCATATTAGCACAATAATTTACCAATGCAACTAATGTGCATTCTCTCCAATATCAAAGCTTTGATTTAGCAATTTCATATTTTTTATATTTTATTTTTATTATAAAATTAATGAGACTTATATATGATTATATTTTTTTTTTAACTACGAACAAGTCCATGTGAAAGTTAACCATGACTTTTAAAATCAATTTCATAACCATAGCTTTTAACGATCAATCTATTTATATTTTTTCTATAGTCATGATATTTTCGTGCTCATGCCAATGAAATATTCACACATACATATGCCCATGTCCATAAACACACATAACAACATATCATATCAACACATCATATAAACACATGGGCAGAGTATATAAATCAATATCTGGACATATATAAAAATAGGCTTTCCAAACATGTCAAGCATATATATTGTTTATTGTGATTCGTTTGGAAATCTAATTTACTTACCTCCTGGTATCCTCAAGTAACAAATGCACATCGATATCATCGGCCTAAAAATAAATAAAAATACTCTCATAAAAATAAAATTAAACCATAATCATAAACTCCAATATTCTCAAATTCCTCAATATAATCACATTCCATACTTAACCTCAAATAATCTTAATTTAAATCATAAATCATCAAAATACTCATAATTCTTGAAATTACGAAATTACCCCCGAATATCAAAATTACCAAAATGCCCTTGAATTCAATATTACAAAAATACCCTCAAATATCAAAATTACCAAATTAACCTCAAAATCATAAATTACCAACTTTATCCTCAATTCAGCAATTACTCAAATACCCACAAAATCTGAAATTACAAAATTGCCCTTAGACTGTGAAATTACTGAAATACCATTGACGGTCAACGGTCACCGGAATTCAACTGACGGCGACGGGAAGCTCAGAACTGAAAGTTCAAGCCACGCTGAGTCCAATGGTGGCGGTGGTGACCTCTCACGCGCGGTGATGGCTCCGAATCGAGCTCCCGAAGTCGTGAATCCTCCAACGGCCGATCGACGGCAAAACGACGTCCCCGGCATCAGTGGTTAGTCGAAAATGGCAGAGGGAAAGGTAAGGAACAAAACCCAAGTGATGGCTTCACCGGAAACTGGCGAAATCACGGCGAATCGAGGCGGGGATTCCGCGGACCTTCAAAGCTTCGATCGGTGGCTTTCCGATCGATTTCCGGCGGCAAGGACGGCATGGATACGTTGCTCGTCTCTCAAGCTTCGAATCGGTACCAACCTTGACCGGAACGGTGGCCGGAAATGGGAGAACCGGCCTGGTCGCGCTCGCGGGTCGGGTTGGATCCAAGTCAAAATCGGGTCAACTCTCTTTCTCCCTCTCTCTTACCCCTCTCTCTCTTTTTTTGAAAACCAGCTGCCCTTTCTATATATAGAACCCGACTTCTTCTTCCTTTTTTTTTCCTGTTAAGCTTAATACAAATTAAGCTAATACTGGACTCGTGACGAAAATAAAATCCCACTATCCGAGCTTTTAATCGTGCTCAGTATATCTCGATTTAATGTTGCGAAAATTTTAAAATTAAATATCGAAGAGGAAAAATTACATCATACACTTAATTAGGAAAAATCAAAGTGCATATGTTACACAAAGCTAAGATGACGGCAGTGATGGTTGAAGAACTGACATCTAACCAACTTTGGTATTGATGGTATAGTCAATGGTGAGACAGAAATAATGGTGGACGGTTGGAGAAGCAGCAACAGACGTAATACCAACTTTTCCTCTTTCTAGCTCTAGTATATAAACCAAATACTAGGGTAGATGGATCCAATTGGTTGATTGGTGTGAGAAGGGCAATGGATTTGATTTTAGGTGATGAGGGAAGAAATTTTAGGGATTTCCCTTTCGAGAAAGCGAAGATATCAGATTGGTGAAAGAAGGAGGGGGAGAATGAATGAAAGAAATTTAGGGATTACTCAAGTTGAGAACCAACATCTCAAGTTGCCTTTCTTTTTCTATTTTCATTGAACATAAAATATCAACAATTAGATTCATTTAGTTTTTTTCTATAAGCATGGATGCTGTAATTTGGCTGGGTGAATTCTCAGCGGATGTTCTGTCTTTTGTATTTTCCAGAAGATTCATTTAGTTGATTCAAACAGTTTGATTTCAATTTTCAGTATGGTGTCCGGGCTTAGTGCCCGGCTTTGGAGCTTTAACCCTTATACAATTGATAATATATAAGAACTTGTATTATTGAATTTACAGACATAATAAATTATGTGTAAAGTCTACAATGTACTTCTAGTAAACGACAGCTTTATGGATCAATAATCCTAGTTTTCTTTCCTAATTTTATGAGCAAGTAAGACTCGTTATATTTTGCTTCATTAACATAGAATAGTAAATGGCTTGCCTAGCTTTGAACAAAGTATTTAGGTCATTTCACATGTAATTAAATTTACGGCATTGATGCCGTAATGGACGTGGACCATTAGAATTGAATAAAAAATCTCTACCATTAATTCTAAATAAATAGGTAACATGTTACCGAAGTAGCAGGTAATTACTCTTTTTTGTTCAAATTCCAAGTTACATTTACTAATGTTATGTGTGATTTACAAGTTTTATGAAATATTTACAAGTTAATGTTGATTTATAAGTTTTATACAACATTTACAAGTTTTTATTTTGTTTATAAGTTCTTCTTACAATTTACAACTCTAACATTAATTTACCTATTTTTCCATTAATTTACTAATTTTATGTGTGGTTTACAAATTTTTTGTTTTATTTCATACTTAATGTCAATTTACAAGTTCTATGTTATTTTTCTAAGTTTTTGTTTTGTTTACAAGTTCTTCTTGCAATTTACAACTCCAACATTAATTTACTCTTTTTTCCATCAATTTACTAGTTTTATATGTGATTTACACATTTTTATTTTCATTTCACACTTAATGTCAATTTACAAGTTCTATGTCATTTTTCTAAATTTTTGTTTTGTTTACAAGTTTTTCTTGCAAATTACAACTCCATCATTAATTTACCAATTTTTCCATCAATTTACTAGTAATATATGTGATATACATATTTTTTGTTTCATTTCACAATTAATGTCAATTTACTAGTTCTATGTCATTTTTCTAAATTTATGTTTTGTTTATAAGTTCTTCGTGCAAATTACAACTCCAATATTAATTTACCCTTTTTTTTATTAATTTATTAGTTTTATGTGTGGTTTACAAATTTATTATTTCATTTCACATTTAATGTCAATTTACAAATTCTATGTCATTTTTCTAAGTTTTTGTTTTGTTTACAAGTTCTTCTTGTAATTTACAACTCCAACTTTAATTTATCCATTTTTCCATCAATTTACTAGTTTTATGTGTGATTTATACATTTTTTGTTTCATTTCATACTTAATGTCAATTTACAAGTTCTATGTCATTTTTATAAGTTTTTATTTTATTTACAAGTTTTTCTTGCAAATCACAACTCCATTAGTTTACCCATTGTTTCATTAATTTACTAGTTTTATATGTGATTTACATATTTTTTAATTTACTAGTTGTGTGTCATATTTCTAAGTTTTTGTTTTGTTTACAAGTTCTTCTTGCAAATTACAACTCCAACATTAATTTACCCTTTTTTCCATTAATTTTCTAATTTTATGTGTGGTTTACAAATTTTTTGTTTCATTTCACACTTAATGTCAATTTACAAGTTCTATGTCATTTTTCTAAGTTTTTTTTTTTTGTTTACAAGTACTTCTAACAATTTACAACTCCAACATTAATTTACCATTTTTTTCATCAATTTACTAGTTTTATGTGTGGTTTACATATTTTTTGTTTTATTTCACACTTAATGTCAATTAAGAAGTTCTATGTCATATTTCTAAGTTTTTATTTTGTTTACAAGTTCTTCTTGCAATTTACAACTCCAACATTAATTTACCCTTTTTTCCATTGATGGTTGTCGAAGCCAACAAAAATAAATTCCTACTCTAAATAAATTGTGTATAGTGATTGAGCAGGGTCGTGTCCACAGAGATCGGTAATTATTTAAATCCTTTTGAAACGTAAAACGTAAAATGGGGGAATTGTTGACAATAATAAAAATCAAATTGAAATAACAAGAATGCAAATTAAAGTTGTAATTCAAATTGGAGAAAGCTCTGGTTGAAGGAATTAACTCAGCTTGATTCGACTACTGATCATTGATTCAAATATAGATTATTATTACTTATGAATAGACCGGTTATAGCTATTGAGACCCTCTAATAGCCAATCTCTCCTTAACTAGTCGATAACCAAGGTACGACCGTTGGTTATTTCCCTAATCAATGGACAACCCTAGATACGATCATAGGATTTAATCAATTGACAGCCTGAAAAACCAGAGAGACACAAATCCTAATCAACACATATGATGATTCATTTAAATTAGATTGTTTATTCTCACAACACAACTCTCTGCTATGTTATTTGTCACAAACATTAAATTCTTCATACGATGAATCCTTTAATTGACAATAGATTAAGTTAATAATTAAATAGTGGCCAATTATCTAATTAACAAACATAATCATGAAAATAATTCAGAGAATAAACAAATACCCAAAAAGCAATAAAACAATTAAAGCACAAGAAAGATCTCACAGTAGTGATGAATCAAAGCTTCATTATCCTTCAATCAGAAAAATAGGTTTAGTTCTTCATAGAGAGAAGAGAAAAATTAAGATCTAGGGTTTTCTTTCTTTTCCTCCAATCCAAAATCCCTCCCTTTTTCACATTAGATTCCTCCCTTAAATACTCTCTCTCTCTTCTCTTTTAGAGTTCTATTTAAAATAAAATACTAATATCTGAAATATTAAATTCGTAATTACAAAAATAGCCAAAAATACAAAACACGTTAAACTAAAAACTGCAGGTCCGCAGTTGACAACACTCGCCCACGCCTTATCAACAAAGTTCTTCTGCCGCTCATAATTTCTCCAAGAGAACAATTATCCTTAAACAACATCTTGTAGCTCAATTTTATCACCAATCAATAGAATTGCACCTACAAAAGTAAAACACAAGTAAATCACTATTATTAAGTGAAAAACATCGATATTAAGGGAAGTAAACAATGCAAAACTAGTGCATAAATTGCACTCTAACAAATTCCCCCACACCAAGATGATGCTTGTCCTCAAGCATATAACTCAAGACTAATCTCAAATCTCCACTAAATTCTCATCTCAACTCATCCAAAAACAATTTTAAGCAAGCATACCTCAAGAAATTAAGTCGTTCAACGTTCGAGAGACAAGGATTTTAAAGCATAGAATTTCATAAGATAGAATAAGAACATTCAACCACCAAGAAGATCCATTCAAAATTCAAGTGCAACAAGATGTAATAGCCCTCTCAATAACTTCACTCCATGCACTCAAAGTGTTTAGGGTGTCATTTATCCACTCAAATCAAATCAAAGAATGCTATTACCATAAGCTTGCTCATCACATCTCAATCCACAAAACATGAATAAAATGCAAAAATCTAAGGGTCTTAAAAGGGTTGTAATGGGGTTAAATGGGTTAAATGAAAAAGAAAGGTTTACGAAAGAAAAAGAGATCAAAACGAGAAGAATGAACTCATTGAATGAACTTATGATATCAAAATGCTTATTTCTACTCAAGTCACCAAGAATGTAAACATTTTTTTTTTGTTTTTTTTTTGTGATTTTTCTTTTTCTTTTTTTTTTTCTTTTTCTTTTTTTTCTTTTTTTTTTGTTTTTGTTTTTGAATCAAACAAAAGAAACGAACCTTGCACAATTTAATTCAAGCATAATGCTTGTTGATCTAATTGAGAAACTTTATTACAAGGTAGAAAAAGCAACAAAATATATCGACACAATGAGTCCAAAAATCTCCTTAAATTGAGGCTCAAAAAAGAAGAAAAATGGTTAAGTAGGCGGAGAGAATTAGATGGGTAATTGTTAAGGCTCAAACAAAGGTAGCAAATAAAGGTCTTCAGGTAGAGAAAAAGGAAAATGCGAGAATAGAAAATTGGTAAATGGTTTGCCCTTATCATTTTAATGCATAAAATCCCGTAATGTGGCTTCAACATGCATAATAAAGCAAGTTCTAGAATAAACAAACTAAGATTGATATTCACATAACAAAAATAATTAGAGCAAAGTGGTTGGTCATAGGCTCAAATCCTCACAAAGTTGGTAAATTTGCCATCAAATCCTGTACACTCTTCAAATGAATCAACCATCAATAGTGGTGTAGAATGAAAAGAAGGTATGAGTGAGATATTAAAGGAAAGGTAAAAAGGATAATAAGCGAGAAAGATGTATGTAGTAAAAAAAATGAAAGATAAAATGTGAGTGATGAAAAAGTATGATAGAAAAATAAAATAGATGTAAATAATGTGAGATAGATGGGAAAAGAGTAGTGAGAGATAAAGGAAAAGAAAATTAATAATATATAAAGCATACTAACTCCAAAATCATTTAAGGATGAGTAGAGTGAAAAAAAGATAAGTAGAGTGAAAACAATAATTCCAGACATCAATAATGCAAAAATCCCTCCCCCACACCAAGAACTTACATTGTCCCCAATGTAAGATAATCAAAGCTCACATAAAAATTAAAGCGTAAGGACAAAAGATTAAAGGCAAAAACTTCCCTGAATTGTGAGCTTTGATCCTCATAACGTCTATGGGCTTGGCGGGAATGGTGGGATAAATCCCACACTCTTGAAGTATGCGGCCAAATTCTGCTCCATCTTGTCACGGATTTCGATTCACGCGGCTGGAATGCAGGTCGTAGGCTGGTTGCGGACTATTGCTGCTCGACTGGAGCTTGCGAGTACACGGCTGCTGGTTCAGTTGCGCGCGGATGGGACTGATGCTGCGAACTGGTGACGCTGGATCTGCGTGCTGCGGCTGTTGCTGCGCGCTGGGGGATTGCTGGTGCGCGCGCTGGTGACACTTGTTGCGTTGCGTGCTCGGGCTGGGGCTGGTTCGCGCTGCGCTCGCAGCTGGGGCTGATTCGCGCTGCACGCTGCGAGACACGGGATGCTGGTGCTGCGCTCGCGGGATGGTGCTCGATACTGGTGCGCGCGGGTGCTGCTGGTGTGCTGCAAGCGGCTGGAGAAGAAAACAAGTTCTGGAAAATTAGGGATTTTTTTAACAGTGAAAAAATTTTTTTTTTTTTTTAACAGTGATTTTTGAAATTTTTTTTAATAAATAAATAAATATATATATAAAAGAAAGAACAAAAGAAAATCTCTTTTTTTTGTTTTTTTAAATAAATAAATAGAAAAAAAAATAAAATAATTTTTTTTTAATTTTTTTTTTTTTTTTAGTGATGAATCACTTGAGACACTAAAAATTTCAGAAGTACTTTTCTAATAAGCACGTGGGCACGCCTTAAAACCATTTTACTTTAAAAATCACAGAAGTACTTATCAGTTAAGACGTGGGCACGCCTTATCAAAAATTTTCTTCTGACCAAAATAAGCAAACACATTATTTTAAAAAAAAATCTAAATCAAAATTAAAAGAAGATATGACAAAAACCAAAATAAATAAATCATTTGGGTTGCCTCCCAAAAAGCGCCTTTGTTTTATGTCTTTGGCTAGACACATTTATGCATCAATCTCCATAATTGGGACTCTCGAGAGCCACATCCTCCACAATATTCACCGAAAAACCTTCATAAAAAGGTTTTAAGCGATGACCATTAACCTTAAAAACTTTGTCAGAGGTCGGACTCCGAATCTCAACTGCACCATGAGGAAAAACATTAGTAATAATAAAAGGTCCAACCCAGCAAGAACGTAATTTACCCGGAAAAAGTTTAAGCTTAGAATGAAAAAGAAGAACTTTTTGACCAATAGAGAACTCCTTTCTCAAAATCATTCTATCATGAAATGTCTTCGTCTTTTCCTTGTAAAAAATTTCCTGCGCTATAGGGTTAATAACATCCACAGAAAATACCGAATGTTCCTCACTAGGATATTTCATGGTATCATTCATATTGAATTCTATAACCTCTCCATCAAACTCCATAGTGAGAGTCCCTTTATGTACATCCATTTTAGTCCTAGCAGTCTTAAGAAAAGGTCTTCCTAGCAAAATTGGGACAGAATTAGAGGAGTTATCATCTTCCATATCAAGTACATAAAAATCAGCAGGAAAAACCAACTCATTAACTTGTACTAAGACATCTTCTAATACCCCATCAGGATATGCATTAGACCTATCAGCTAGTTGAATTATCACGCCAGTTTCTTTTAATGGACCAACATTCAAAGATGAATAAATGGAACGAGGCATGACATTAATAGAAGCTCCTAGATCTAACATAGGCTTTTCAACTCTAACACTACCAATTTTACAAGGGATAGTAAACATACCTGGATCCTTGCACTTAGGAGGTAGTTTCTTTTGGAGAACTGCTGAAACATTCTCCCCCATGTGAACTTTTTCATCTCCTCTTAATTTTCTTTTGGAGGTGCACAATTCCTTAAGGACTTTAGCATATCGAGGTATTTGTTTTATAGCATCTAATAAAGGAATATTTACCTCAACCTTGCGAAATGTCTCAAGGATGTCTTTCTCTTGTTCCTCCTTCTTGGATTTTGTAAACCGGCTTGGAAAAGGAGGAGGTATCACAATAGGTAGGGGTTTCGCTCTGGTGGGTTGCGCATCTTGAGATTTAGGCATCAATTCATTCTTCTCAAGCTCATCTTCTACATGCTTTGTCACTTTCTTACTAGGCTCTTGCAACTCCTTCCCACTTCTAAGGATGACAGCACTAACGTTTTGCTTTGGATTCACCTCAGATTGTGAACGCAATCTTCCTAATACTTGAGACTCCAGACGGCTCACTGTAGTCGCCAATTGACTCATTTGGTTCTCCAAGTTCTGAATGCTTGCTGTAGTTGCCTGCTGAAATTGTTGAGTGTTAGTCGCAAGTGATTTAACAATTTCTTCAAGAGATATACCTGACTTGGAGTTTGACTGTGGAGGTGTTGGTTGTCTTGGTGGATACTGTTGTGGGAATCCTGACGGCCTAACTCCATAGCTGAAGTTGGGATGATCCTTCCATCCCGGATTGTATGTTTGTGCATAAGGATCATACCTCCTCTGAGGCATGCCTGGAAATCCTCCAACTGCATTGGCTTGTTCAACGGGTTCTTCTTGAAGTGTAGGACACATATCAGTTGAATGACACATATTGTAACAAATGCCACAAGTCTTCACCTGTTGCACATTACCTACAACAAACTTTTCCACAAGAGAAGTAAGTTTATCTAAATGTTGTTCAATAGAAGAAATATTTACCTCATTCACCGTTCTTGAAGTGGCATCTTGTCTGCTGCCAAATTGTTGTGCATTGGCAGCCATATTTGAGATCAACTCCCTTGCTTGAGTAGGAGTCTTGTTCACCAACAGGCCTCCACTAGCAGCATCTATCATACTCATATCCATCAATGATAATCCTTCGTAAAAATATTGAATAAAAAGTTGATCAGAAATCTGATGCTGAGGACAACTGGCACACAATTGTTTGAATCGCTCCCAATACTCATACAAAGTCTCCCCAGGAAGTTGTCTGATCCCACAAATGTCTTTTCTGATGTTAGCAGCCCTTGAAGCAGGAAAGTACTTCTCGAGGAACTGCTTCTTCAAATCATTCCACGTTGTAATCGATCCAGGAGGCAAGTAATACAACCAGTCTTTAGCTAGTCCATCTAAAGAGAAAGGAAAAACACGCAGCTTAATCTGCTCTTCAGTCACACCTTGTGGTCTCATACTTGAACACACAACATGAAACTCCTTAAGATGTTTATGAGGATCTTCACCTGTAAAACCATGAAACTTGGGTAATAAATGAATAAGACTAGACTTTAATTCAAAATTTACCTCCAAGTCTACATATTGAATGCAGAGTGGTTGCTGATTCAAGTCTAGTTCAGCTAACTCTCTAAGAGTTCTTTCAACAGGTGCAGCTCTATCCATCACTTGTTCTTCTGAATCGCTAGATGATTCAACCAAATCAGGCACCGTATCTGTTTCAGAAAGCAAAGGCGACGAGGATCGTTGCTTAGCTCGCTTCGTCTGCTGTCTCAGCTGGCGAGCTGTCTTCTCAATTTCAGGATCAAACGAAAGTGTACCTGTACGAGAAGAATGAACCATACACCAAGTAAAACGTAAAAAGGATTAAATAAACGACACCAATCCCCGGCAACGGCGCCAAAATTTGATGGTTGTCGAAGCCAACAAAAATAAATTCCTACTCTAAATAAATTGTGTATAGTGATTGAGCAGGGTCGTGTTCACAGAGATCGGTAATTATTTAAATCCTTTTGAAACGTAAAACGTAAAATGGGGGAATTGTTGACAATAATAAAAATCAAATTGAAATAACAAGAATGCAAATTAAAGTTGTAATTCAAATTGGAGAAAGCTCTGGTTGAAGGAATTAACTCAGCTTGATTCGACTACTGATCATTGATTCAAATATAGATTATTATTACTTATGAATAGACCGGTTATAGCTATTGAGACCCTCTAATAGCCAATCTCTCCTTAACTAGTCGATAACCAAGGTACGACCGTTGGTTATTTCCCTAATCAATGGACAACCCTAGATACGATCATAGGATTTAATCAATTGACAGCCTGAAAAACCAGAGAGACCCAAATCCTAATCAACACATATGATGATTCATTTAAATTAGATTGTTTATTCTCACAACACAACTCTCTGCTATGTTATTTGTCACAAACATTAAATTCTTCATACGATGAATCCTTTAATTGACAATAGATTAAGTTGATAATTAAATAGTGGCTAATTACCTAATTAACAAACATAATCATGAAAATAATTCAGAGAATAAACAAATACCCAAAAAGCAATAAAACAATTAAAGCACAAGAAAGATCTCACAGTAGTGATGAATCAAAGCTTCATTATCCTTCAACCAGAAAAATAGGTTTAGTTCTTCATAGAGAGAAGAGAAAAATTAAGATCTAGGGTTTTCTTTCTTTTCCTCCAATCCAAAATCCCTCCCTCTTTCACAATAGATTCCTCCCTTAAATACTCTCTCTCTCTTCTCTTTTAGAGTTCTATTTAAAATAAAATACTAATATCTGAAATATTAAATTCGTAATTACAAAAATAGCCAAAAATACAAAACACGTTAAACTAAAAACTGCAGGTCCGCAGTTGACAGCACGCGCCCACGCGTTATCAACAAAGTTCTTCTGCCGCTCATAATTTCTCCAAGAGAACAATTATCCTTAAACAATATCTTGTAGCTCAATTTTATCACCAATCAATAGAATTGCACCTACAAAAGTAAAACACAAGTAAATCATTATTATTAAGTGCAAAACATCGATATTAAAGGAAGTAAACAATGCAAAACTAGTGCATAAATTGCACTCTAACATCCATCAATTTACTAGTTTTATATGTGATTTACACATTTTTTGTTTCATTTCACACTTAGGTGGCGTTTGTTTTTTTGTCTGAAATCTGAATAAACCTGAATTGGTCTGAATTCTGAATAGATCTGAATGTCTGAATCTGAATAATATGTTTGTTTTTTCATCTGAATCTAATAAAATAAGTATTAAGTTGTTTGTTTTTTTCAACTTAAAAAGCTAAAAATATGTACTTTTACATTTGTATCCTTATTAAATTTGAATGTCAAATAAATAATATATTAAATACTACAATATTTTAACATTTATAAGTAAAACTATATTCAAGTGAATACATAATTATTTTAGAATTTTAATAGATAAAATACCATAAATTTTAAATTTTATTGTATATAATATAAGAAAGAAAAAACAGAGATATTTTTATGTGGGGTAAATGTCTATGGGTGAGTTTTGGGATAGACATGAAAAATAAATTATAAAGCAAGGATATTTTTGACATTAGCAAGTAATTGACTTAATTCAGATTTCTCCATTAAGTAAAAAGCCAAAAAAATTGGCTTATTTTATTAAGTCAAAATTATCTAAAAAGTCTCATTAAGTTATAAAAACAAACACTTCTAATTAACTTAATTAATTAAGTTAAGTCACTTTAAGTTATTAAGTTAAAAAAAAAACGCCACCTTAATGTCAATTTACAAGTTCTATGTCATTTTTCTAAATTTTTGTTTTGTTTACAAGTTCTTCTTGCAAATTACAACTCCATCATTAATTTACTAATTTTTCCATCAATTTACTAGTAATATGGGTGATATACACATTTTTTGTTTCATTTCACAATTAATGTCAATTTACTAGTTCTATGTCATTTTTCTAAGTTTATGTTTGGTTTACAAGTTCTTCGTGCAAATTACAACTCCAACATTAATTTATCCTTTTTTCATTAATTTATTAGTTTTATGTGTGGTTTACAAATTTATTATTTCATTTCACATTTAATGTCAATTTACAAGTTCTATGTCATTTTTCTAAGGTTTTGTTTTGTTTGCAAGTTCTTCTTGTAATTTACAACTCCAACATTAATTTACCCATTTTTCCATCAATTTACTAGTTTTATGTGTGATTTATATATTTTTTGTTTCATTTCATACTTAATGTCAATTACAAGTCTCTATGTCATTTTTATAAGTTTTTGTTTTGTTTACAAGTTCTTCTTGCAAATTACAACTCCATCATTAATTTATTCCTTTTTCCATTAATTTACTAGTTTTATGTGTGATTTACACATTGTGTGTTTCATTTCACACTTAATGTTAATTTACAACTTCTAAGTCATTTTTCCAAGTTTTTGATTTGTTTACACTCTTTTCTTCTAATTTACAACTCCATCATTAATTTACCCACTTTTCCATCAATTTACTGGTTTTATGTGTGGTTTACACATTTTTTGTTTCATTTTACACTTAATGTTAATTTACAAATT
>NW_006262274.1:4800815-4802605 GCF_000493195.1 Citrus x clementina
AGATATGAGTGCATGGGATAGCTGGCAATTTTGACTAAATCTCAACCGTTCATGATTCAATGGTCATGATTGTGCCACGTGGCAATGGTTGGTGAAGCAAGTTGGAGGATCCGAATCTTTGTATTCGGGTCGACACGATCCACCCATTAACCCGCCAAATCTCAACCGTTCGTTGGGCAAATCGGACGAGTCAAATGATGCCACGTGTGATGTTGAGTTTTGAAGTTTGACCGGCCATTGGATCTTGATCTAAAGGTTGTGAGGAGCACATGCATGAAGCCTATGATGGACCGCAAAGCACTGGATTATGAATTTATTTTTCTATAAATAGAGCCTCATTTTTATGTTTTAATCATCTTTCTACAACTCTCTTCTTCTCAATTTCTCTCCATCTCCTTGTAATCTTGATTTCTAGGTGTGTTTTTAATATTTTGTATAATTATTTTCATTAATAAAATTAGTTTTATTTCCAATTTTAGTTGTTTTTATTTCTTTTAATTATAAGTAATTCAATTTTACTACTTCTTTTTATTTTAATTATGCTTAACTAAATAATATTATTTAGGGGAAGGTGAAACTATTAGGAAATAAATATGATTTAATCAAATTCTATTTTTAATTTTATAAATTAAATTATTTTCTATTTAATTTTATACATGTTTTATATTTTGAAATTTTGATTTATTGTAGACAAACAAATGAATTTGGCACAATAAATTCTTAAGATCTTAATATAAGGCATGGTGAAATGGTATTTTGACTTATTGTAGACAAATTAAATTTTGGCACAATAAATACTTAATCCATCATAAAATTAAAGGGAAAATAATAATAATTTGTATAATTAATCTTTTGGGTAATAAATCTAAAAAAAATTGGCAAAAAGAATTTATTAAGTTTTATTTATTTCTAAGAGGGGATCCATAACCCTAACTAGTTCAATTCCATAATTTCATTTAAATTAAGTTGTTTATATTTAAGTTTTAATTTTAATTTTTAGATAAAATAAAATAAACTAATTAAATCTTTTCTCTGTGGATCGACCTCGGACTCACCGAGTTATAATACAATAAGACACTCTTATACTTGGGAGTTAAAAATTACTTTTAGGTTGTGTCACCATCAATTTACTACTTTTATGTGTGGTTTACACATTTTTTGTTTCATTTTACATTTAAGGTGGATTTACAGGTTTAAGTCATTTTTCCAAGTTTTTATTTTCTTTACAGTTTTTTCTTCTTATTTACAAGTTCATTATTAATTTATCTTTTTTTTCCATCAATTTACTAGTTTTATGTGTGATTTATACATTTTTTGTTTCATTTCACACTTAATGTCAATTTACAAGTTCTATGTCATTTTTATAAGTTTTTGTTTTGTTTACAAGTTCTTCTTGCAAATTACAACTCCATCATTAATTTATTCCTTTTTCCATTAATTTACTAGTTTTATGTGTGATTTACACATTGTGTGTTTCATTTCACACTTAATGTTAATTTACAACTTCTAAGTCATTTTTCCAAGTTTTTGATTTGTTTACACTCTTTTCTTCTAATTTACAACTCCATCATTAATTTACCCACTTTTCCATCAATTTACTGGTTTTATGTGTGGTTTACACATTTTTTGTTTCATTTTACACTTAATGTTAATTTACAAATTTTAAGTCCTTTTTTCAAGATTCTGTTTTCTGTACACTTTTTTCTTGTAATTTACAACTCCATCATTAATTTACCAAATTTTCCATCAATTTACTAGTTTTATGGTGTGGGTTACACATTTTTTGTTTC
>NW_006262274.1:4802963-4835041 GCF_000493195.1 Citrus x clementina
TTTTGTTTGCAATTTTTTCTTCTAATTTACCACTCCAACTTTAATTTACTAATTTTCCCTTTTTTTACTATTTCCAAGTGTGAATTACAAATCTTTTATTTCATTTCATAATTAATGTCAATTTACAAGTTTTTTTTTTATTTTGTAGACCATTTTACCACTCTAACGCTAATTTACCCGTTTCACCTTCAATCTACGAGTCATACGTGTAGTTTAGAAAATTTTTGTCTTATTTCACATTTAGTTGGAATTTAGGTTATGTAGTTTAGGTCAATTGCCTCAACTTAAATCCAATGTGAAAATGGTTAAAGAGTTGGATTATTGGCATTTTATGATTTAGATAGAATAAAATAAGGGTGGGCATGAGTTGGGTTTGATAGAGTTAGTGAAATTCTAACATGGTCTACTTTTTAATAAGTTGAGATAAAATCCATCAAACTTTATTAAAAAAATTCAATATTATAACAATTATGGCAGCATCAACAGCAAAAAAGTTATAAAAAAACTTTTTTTATACTATCTATTTTTTCCCCTTTTTTGAAAATAAAAGGCGGAAAAAAAAACATTTCCCATTGACTCTCAACGTCACTGTAGAAGAAAAAAAATCAAAACAAAAAGCACCGCCCTGTCCGCCCCTCATGTTCATTCCCAAATGTGAATTTCTGTCTCAGTTCTTCTAAATTTTAAGCCAAGATTCGCCAAATCCGAACCCGAATCCGCTGGCACGTGAACCGTGAAACCGTCGATCACAATCCATATTGTCGAAGAGATGACATGCATATTGTCGTTCAGATTCTGGTGATGGTAAGGCTGTGGAAGAAACCAAGAAGAGCACCAAAAGCATCGCTAGTTTTAACCCTGAAACTGTGTTTCAACTCCAAAACTTTGCAGATCGGTTTGGCGCGCATCGCGCGAGGTAAGCAATCTGGAAAATCATTTTAGAATTTTTCTTTTTTTCACAAATTATTATCGAGAATGAAGACAAGAAGCTTAGACTTAGAATATTTGAAAATTGTGTTTTCTAATGATTTTCAAGAATAGTTTTGACAAATATGTCTGGTAATGTCTTTTGGAGCATAATAAGAGTATTGTGTTTTCCAAGAACATAATGCCCTGTGTGAACTTTTTGGTTTAAAATTTATTTGCTGGCAATAATATACTATTGAAAATTTTTTTCTTGCCTGTCTGAAAACTCAGTTTTTCTTGTTTTCCATCTGTCTGAACATACTATGTGTTTACATATTGTATGCTGATGGAGAGACAGGTACTGCCTTGATCAATTTGATGGGCTTATAAATGAACAAAGCATAGGGAAATTGGACTATTTGGACATTAATTTGACCAATTTGATGAGCTTGTAAAAGAACAAAGCATACAGAATCGGACAATATAATTGGGTCTTTTTTGCTTTTGAATGGGGTTGTGATGTATTTTGCAGCCATGCTTGTGAGCTGATCTGTCTATCTTTCAGCTACTATTAACATACTGCCATGTTAAGTTTTTTATGACATGAGAAGACTTTAGCAGGAAAGTTCAACCTCTTAAGGTTTTAGAAGCTTATAGACTGAGAATCATTTCATCTGATATGATGACTCTTGTTAAGATTTATCTTGTATTCAATTTTCTTTCTTTATTTAGATTACAAAGTGTATTTCGCTCCTCAGGTTGCAGAGTCACTGCCACGGATATGCTTCTTATCTGGCCTTGGTGGGGAGGAAATGAAGATGTTCATTGAAGCATTTCCAGAGACAGGTACCTGATCTTCTATTGAAACACCATTGCAGTATCATGTTTCAGACCTTGAAGTGGATATATTTGTATCATTTCAGCCATTTTCGAGTTTACAAAAACCTGTACGTGAAGATTTAGGCACAAAAAGAAATGTCAAATATCACAAGTTTTGGATCCTGTAAAACAACAGAAAATTTAACCCAAAAACAGCAAGAAATTTATCTAAAAACAGCAAAAACTTTAACTGAAAAATAGTAGCAAATTTTACCCAAAAACAATAGAAAATTTAACCCAAATACAGCAGTAAATGAAGCCCAAAACACCAGAAATTTACATGGAAACAACAGAAAATTTAGCCCAAAAACAGTCATAAATTTATCCAAACAACAACAAATTTACCCAGAAACAACAGAAACTTTAACACAAAAATAGCAATAAATTTATCCAAAAATAGGAAAACATTTAACTGTAAACCAGCAGCAAATTTACCCAGAAGCAACAGAAAATTTAACCTAAAAACAGCAGCAAATGAAGCCCAAACACCAAAAAAAATTACTTGAACACAGCAAAAAATTTTACCCAAAAACAGTAGTAAATTTATCTAAAAATAGCAGACAATTTAACTGAAAAACAGCAGCCAATTTATCCAGAAACAGTAGAAACTTTAACATAATAACATAAGCAAATGAAGCCCAAAACACCAGAAAAATTAACCAAAAACGGTAGCCAATCATCCCAAATACAGCAATAAATTTATCCAAAAATAGCAGTATATTTACCCAAAAACAGCAAAATATTTAACCTAAAAACAGCACCAAATGAAGCCCAAAACACCAAAAATACTTACCTGGAAACAGCAGAAAATATAACCCAAAAACAGTAGTAAATTTATCTAAAAAATACAGAAAAATAAAATGAAATACAATAAACTGAAATACAGCAGACAATTTACCCAGAAACATCAAAAAATTTAAGCTAAAAACAGCAGCAAATGAAGCCCAAAACACCATAAAAATTTAACCAAAAACAGCAGCAAATCATCCTAAATACAGCAAAAAAATTATCCAAAAAAAGTAAAAAATTTAACTGAAAAATAGCAGTATATTTACCCAGAAACAGCAAAATATTTAGCCCAGAACCAGTAGCAAATGAAGCCTAAAACACTAGAAAAAATTACCTGGAAATATCAAAAAATATAACCCAAAAATATAAGTAAATTTATCTAAAAACAACAGAAAAATAAACTGAAATACAGCAACCAATTTACCCAAAAATAGCAAAAAATTTAACTTAAAAACATCAGCAAATTAGGCCAAAAATACCAAAAAATTTTAACCAAAAACACTAGCAAATCATTACAAATAAAACAGAAAATTCATCCAAAAACAGCAAAAAATTTAAATGAAAAACAGCAGTATATTTACACAAAAATAGCAAAATATTTAGCCCAGAACTAGCAGCAAATGAAGCCCAAAACACCAGAAAATTACCTGGAAACAGCAAAAAATATAACCCAAAAATAACAGTAAATTTATCTAAAAATAGCAGAAAAATAAACTGAAATACAGCAGCCAATTTACCCAAAAATGGCAGAAAATTTAACCTAAAAACAGCAGTAAATTAAGCCAAAAATACCAAAAAAATTTAACCAAAAACAACAGCAATTCATTACAAATACAACAGAAAATTCATCCAAAAACAGCAAAAAATTTAACTGAAAAACAGCAATATAATTACCCCAAAACAGCAAAATATTTAGCCCAGAACCAGCAGCAAATGAAGCCCAAAACACCAAAAAATATTACCTGGAAACAGCAAAAAATATAACCCAAAAATAGCAGTAAATTTATCTAAAAATAGCAGAAAAATAAACTGAAAAACAGCAGCCAATTTACCCAGAAATAGCAAAAAATTTAACCTAAAAACAGCAGCAAATGAAGTCCAAAACACAAGAAAAATTTAATCAAAAACAGCAGTAAATCATCCCAAATACAGCAAAAAATTTGGCCATAAACAAAGGCATATCAAACCCAAAATTTTTTTGCAAATTCACATAATTCTCTGTCACGTCAATTATATTTGAGACAAAAACCCACTTCCAGTTTCAGAATTTTGATCCCTTTACCCTTAATTTATCTACTTTTGTCTGATGTATATTTTCATTTATTTGTTATCCCCATCCATACATCCATCCATGATCCACCACACATTTGTTTATAAACCAAAATCAATGCACACAATAATACAAAATCAAGGTCACAACAGTTAGCATAACTCATATAGCACTGTATATCATTCACCCACACTCGAAGCTTAAGTCAAATATATCGAATGAAGGAATTAGTATATGCTAGTGCTCATAAGCTTTTCCGTCAGTGTGCTTTTATGGGAGGGCATCTTGATGCAAGTTATACAGAGCTCACACACAAGGCAATAAAATATGCGCAGGGAGTTCCTTTAGCTCTTATCATTCACCCATATTCAAAAATCATCCTAAACACATATATTTAGGCTAAAAAAAAAATAACATTCTAATGGATAACAAGATAGATTTATTAATTGACCTATATATTACAATGGAATAATAGTTAGATCGAAACTAAAATAAGATACATATAAAAAAATAATGTTTCGTGAAATTAGACCAGCACTTCAATATGAATTGAATCTTTCTTATGACCCTCAGATTGAATGATATTCTTAAGGAGAGTATGAATTAATTTGGTGTCCTAAGTAACGATAATAATTGATCAACAATAAATGAAATATCTCTAACTACCTGATCATCACAAACTGTGAAAGCAAATTACAACCCGCAGTAACAAATCTTCTCCTCGAAGTGAAATATAAAACAAACAGAAACCACAAAAAAAAAATCACCAACAATTTCAGTTTCAATATATCTAAGAGAGGGACCATTGCACTAAAGCTACAACTGGTAAACTTCTTCCCTCTTTCCTTCCCCATGCTTAGCCCGTAGTGAACTCAAGCAGCTACATCTAATTTCTTTGATCAATTTCAAAAGTGTCCAGCTAAGATTCTTATAAGATACGAACCAAATGAACATTACATAATTCAACAATATGTGTTTTCAGAACAGGACATATTACTGTATTCAAGCAACCATATTACCAGCAAAATAAATCAATTAATCTAATTTATCCATATTACTTGTAATAACAGAAACAAATCGTATCAAAGTCTAGTGCATGCTCTATATTTCTTAATTTAATTTATCCATATTTCTTTTTTGCTTCTTTTTCACCTCTGTTTTCGCTTCAAGCAACTTCCAAAGCAATGATTGGCAGGAAAAAAGTATTGGAGGAAAACAAAATCGCATTAGCCGGCAAACCCAAACACTTTGCACAGGAACTTAATTCCGTGAACAAATGCAGAAATTATGACCATGAAAGAAAACTATGCAGACCCAAACACTTTGCAGCGACTTCTTAATTCTTAGATTCAATTCTGTGAACAAATTATGACCATGAAAGAAAACGAAATTGCTTAGCAATTCGAGCGAGACAGAGGATTAAACTTACCTTGCACAGGGACGACGGCCAAACCAAGATAGAGGCAGTGACGGCAGAGACTCAGCAATTCGAACAAGACAGAAAATCAACTCAACGGCTGCAATCTGCAGACGTGTCGCCGGTGCACCTAAACGGAAGTTAACGCGGCAGTGGGTTTCTTTTGGAATTCATTAATTAGGGATTTCAATATGAACGAGTTTTCCCTTTTTATTTTTTTATTTCTTTAAAACATAAATCTTCTTTTTTTCCTTTAAAGTTATACCGGTAAATTTTTATTTTTAAAAAGTACTTAACCGGCTTATAACCGGTTAGATGTAATTTAATTAAAAAATTTTATTATTTTATAATTATTGTAAACTGTTGATTTAATCTAACGGTTCATAATAATTACGACATTGATGCTGTGTTTTTAATTACGGCATCATAGATTTTTCATAGGTGCCATTTCTCAATCTACCGGCTTTGATATTAACAAAATGCAGTATACGCATGAGCCGATTATAGTAAACAATTTGGCAAGAGTTCTCTATAGAATACTAATGAGACACAAATTGCACAGTAACAAATGACCTTAGAAAATGAATAAGATGCAGCAAATTGACCAAGTGACAAATCCGTTCCCATCCGAATCATAGCTAATTTAGAATGAATATTTGAAAATAAGAGAAGGCAGGAACACACGAGGGCAAAGCCAAGGAAAAGAGACCCAGCAATGAGGCACGAATTAAAAGTTAGATAATAATCTTACACACTATTATTTAAGGCGTTCATTGCGAAGATACGAGGGCACAACCAAGGAAGAGAGACCTAGCAATGAGGCACGAATTAAAAGTTAGATAATACTCTTACACACTATTATTGAAGGCATTCATTGCGAAGATTATAATTCACTACTAGTGAAAGAAAAGAAAATCAATTAGATTGTCTCATACGTCTAGCTCTTGAACATTTTAAAGCAACGAGTATCTAAATTTTAAGAATCCCATTACCATTTCCTTTGCATTGATTCTCTGCTTTGGTGATTCTATAGTACGCTCCGTAGCCAAATTGAAGACAAATGACACACGTTGCTCTTTGGTCATAAAATGTTTGTCCTCCCGAGTTAGTAGATTTGCATCAACAACTGTCGTAACTGAAATGAGTAGTGAATCATTAACCCAACACTTTAATCTCATTTCTCTAGAATTTTTTTTTTGTGGGTTTCAATGTAATTGTTGGGGGATTTAGCATAAGATTTCTAGGTATCCAACCCAAAAGACTAGCTTTTTAGGTGGAGTGACCTACCACCTTATAAACCCAAGTATCTCCCCTTTACTAGCCAATGTGGGACACAACTCAACAATCCCCCCCTCGGATGAAACCATTGCCAAGACTTTGGTCCTTTCGTTCGACACACCTGAGTTGTTCCACCACCACATTCCGGCTATTAGGGTCTAGCTTTGATACCACTTGTTGGGGGGACTTAGCATAAGATTTCTAGGTATCCAACGCAAAAGACTAGCGTTTTAAGTGGAGTGACCTACCACCTTATAAATCCAAGTATCTCTCATTTACTAGCCAATGTGAGACACAACTCAACAGTAATATATGCTCTTTTTAAATTTTACGCGCAAATAATAATATCATTTAAAAAGGAACTGTAAATAGCTTCCCTAGTTTTAAGCAAAGTATTTAGGTCATTTGACATATAATAAGGTCCATTTCTCAATCTACCAGCTTTGGTTTTCATAAATGCGATATATGCATAAACTAATGGGTATAAAACTAAATGCACTGAAATTTTCAATCCTTCTAAATCCTACAAATTATTCATAATTTTCCACACATGAAGCAAAAGAACAATAATTAAATCACACTGACCTGATTATACCAAATGACCCTATAGAAAAAATATAAATATAATTAAACCTAAACAAATGGCTAAAATCTCTATGGAAACTTAAAGGGACTCAAATTGCACAATAACAAATCACTTTAGAAATTCAATAAGATGCAGCAAACTAACCAAGTGTCAAATCCGTTCCTTTTCCGAATCATAGCTAATTTAGAATGAATATTTGAAAGTGAGAGAATGTAGGATCACATGCGGGCACAGCAACCAAGGAAAGTAGACCTAGCATTGGCACGAATAAAAAGTTAGACAATACCCGTACACACAATTATTGGAGGTATTCATTGCAAAGATTAGAAAACATTACCAATGAAAGAAAGGAAAATCAATTTGAGTGTCACATGCGTCTACCCCTTAACATTTTTGAGCAATGAGTCTCTAATTTTTAAGAGTCTTGTTACAATTTCTTTTGCATTGATTCTCTGCTCTGGTGATTCTACAGTACACTTCATAGCTAAATTGAAGACAAATGACAGGCATTGCTCTTTGGTCACAAAATGTTTGTCGTCTTGACTTAATAGATTTGCATCAACAACTTCTATAACTGAAATAGGTAGCAAGTTATCAACCCAACACTTTAATGTCATTTCTCCAGAAAAAATTTCATCTGTGGGTTTCTTCCAGGTAAATGTTTCTATTAACATAATTCCAAAGCTGTAAACATCCCCATTTGTGGATACTCGTCCTTCTCTTCCATACTCTATGGATTGCAATAGTTAGATAGTAAGATAATATAATTTATAATACTACGCACAAATGAAGATCAAAATAAATAAGAAACATATAAGAAATTATTAAAGAAATAAAAAAAAATTATTATGTAACAAACCTGGTGCCATATAGCCTATGGTGGCAAGTGTTTGTGTTTGAGTCAAAGATTGATCTTCTTTGAGTAAGGGCTTTGCCATGCCAAAATCACTCAAATGAGCAACCATATTATCATCTAACAATACATTGTTGGGCTTTAAGTCACAGTGAATTATTGGGACTGAATAACCAAAGTGCAGATATTCCAAGGCTGATGCAACATCTATCATTATGTTCAATCTTTGAAAAATATCCAAAATGTAGTTGCTCGAATACAAACACTTCTCCAGACTTCCATGAGGCATGTATTCTAATACCAACGCTTTAAAATCATCATTTGAACAACTGCTAATGATTTTTATAAGGTTTCGATGGCGAATACGTTTCATCATGTCACATTCAATATCGAAACTCTTAAATGCTCCTTCATATTGTAAGTCAAAAACCTTTACTGCAACCTCTATCCCATCTTGAATTCTTGCCTTGTAAACAGAAGCAACACCTCCTCTGCCGATTAGATTGTTTTCACTAAATCCGTTTGTAGCTTGAAAAAGTTCTAGGTGTGTAAACCTTCTCAGATTTGCTACTAATGGCATATTAGCATCAGCCAACTGTGATTTCCCTCTCTTTCGATATCTTAAGATCAACAAAATCACTGCCATCATAAATATAGTACTCAATGGCAAGACAATCCCTAAGAGAAGATCATTTTTCCTTGATGTGTGGTGGATTCTAGTTCTGCATGGTGGGACTTGCAGATTGGGCGTACCACACAATAATTCATTTCCCTTGAACGATTCAGCTGAGAAATTTCTAAAAGGTCCCTCTCTAGGAATCTCTCCTTCCAGCTTATTGAAAGAAACATTTATATATTTGAGATCTAATAGTTTCTCTAAAGATATAGGAATAGCTCCAGAGATATTATTATTGGATAAATCTAAGGATTTCAAGTCTATCAAACCACCAATGGAATCAGGAATTGAGCCTTGTAATCTATTATATTCTAAAAATAGATATTGTAGATCTTTTAGGTCTCCAATTGTTGTTGGGATAAAACCTGAAAAATTATTCATCGACAAATCTATTTGTACCAAAACCCTTAAATTTCCAATCTCTAGTGGGAGTGGGCCAGTAAAAGAATTTGAAGACAAGTTAAGGTACAAGATGTACTTAAGGTTCCATAAAGTTGAAGGAATAGAAGTTAACTGATTGGAGCCCAAATAGAGGTTCCTTAGACTAGTGAGATTGCCAAAGCATGCTGGGACGAATCCAGAAAGTTTATTGCCGCCCAAGTCCAATAGAAACAGTGCAGCTAAACGACAAAGATCATCTGGGATTGATCCTTCCAATTGATTATCTTCCAAACTCAATAATTGAAGCTTTTGTAATTTGTCGAGAGCAATCGGAATTGATCCATTCAATTTGTTTCCTCCTAAATAAATTGTTGTCAAGTTGGTCAAGTTGCTGATCTCTTCAGGAATGCTGCCACTAATATTGCAATTAAACATAAAAAAGACTTCCATAGATTGAGAAAGATTGCCTATAGCCCTTGGAAGAATGCCATCTAGTGAATTATTGGAGAAGCTCAAATACTTCAAATACTTGCAATTTGACAATGAGGATAGAAAGTTCAATTTTGGAGTTGAAGATGTCAAATAATTATAGTTTAAACTAAGCCGCTTAAGGTTTCTTAAGTTGCCAAATGTGTTTGGAATAAAACCGTAGAACGAGTTCATTTCCAACTCTAGTCTGGAGAGCTTAGAAGCATTGAAGATGAAACTAGGAATTGTGCCGCTAAAATTATTACCCCACAAGAGAAGTTCTTCGAGATTTGGAAGTCGGACGTCTGCGCTTGATGGAAGTCTTCCCGAGAGTGAGTTACTCTGAAGATAAAGTGAGTTGAGTGTTGACACATTGAAGATTGTAGTTGGGACAACACCAACTAATTTGTTAAAACTAAACGCCATCCATTCCAGATTATGGAGATTACCGATTTCATGTGGTATCTCACCTGTATTTTGAAAAAACAAATTTCAAATTTATTTTAAATAATAAATTATACACTTTTATATCATGAAAAGAGTATTCGTAATTAAAATTATTAAATATGAGTTTAAGATTAATTATTATACATAGATAAAATGTTAATAAATTATTAAATTTTTATTCTTATTAATTAAATATAAATATTAATAATTCTAGTATTCATGTCATTATTAAATAAAAAAAAGAAACTACTCATTTTAATATTAATTTGAATTAGTAATATAGTATGTGTATGAACATAAGAATTTTTTTCTAACTGAATTTTTAGTTTTTCTATGTGTTACTACAGTGAATATATGAATTGATATCACGGTGGAAGAATATTGATTTCATGAGGTATCTCACCTATATTTTGAAATAACTATATTCAGATTTGTTTCAGAGAATAAAAACAAACTCAATTCTGTTACCACTCATCCGTCAATGCTTTAGTATGTTTTAAGGTTATTTGGTATTGAAGTTAGGTAGCTTTAGTTTGTAAGATACCAAACATGCACTACGGCTAGGATTTAATTTATTTTAGACTTTCCTTTTCAAAATCAAAACACTTGTTTTCATGCCTAAATAAACATCTGAACTTAACCGCCATTATCACAAACTGTTGCTTGTTTCTGACTTCTTCTTTTCTACTACTTATTATCTCACTAACTTTTAAACTTTTGGTATAAACATGAGCAAAGAAGAACCATTGCCAATTAATTCTGGTTTCTTTTACGAATTTATGTCATGGAATTAGATTAAAAATGGATGTGTTATTGTCACAAATGCATATTATTAGAAAAGACTACCTGTTAAGCCATTATGTGACAAATCCAAAATCGATAGAGAAGAAAGATTGAAGATTGATGAAGGAATGGTTCCAGTTAAGAAATTATTGTCTAGCCATAAGTGCACTAATTCTCCAAGATTCCCGAGCTCCTCTGGAATTTCTCCTAAAATCCATGAGAAACATATGCGTTAACTATTTTAACTTATTAACCGGCCCTCAAGAAGAAAAAAAAGGAACTAAAAAACGTTTTTGCGTGAAAAGAGATAAAAAAATAATTTATGAAAACATAAATAAATAATTTTTTTGTCAAATGACGAGATAAGCAGAACCAAACATGCTCTAAGGCTAGGATTTAATCTACTTTAGACTTTCCTTTTCAAAATCAAAACGCTTGCTTTCATGCCTAAATAAACGTCTGAACTGAACCGCCATTATCACAAACTGTTGCTTGTTTCTGACTTCTTCTTCTCTACTACTTATTATATCACTAACTTTTAAGCTTTTGGCATAAACATGTGCAAAGAAGAAACATTGCAAATTAATTCTTAATTCTTTTACGAATTTATGTCATGGAATTAGATTAAAAATGGATGTGTTATTGTCATTGGTATTTTGCAATAACAATTGACAGATGAAGTAGACAATATCAATTGAACACAATTTCTATTTGCAATCTGTGAAAATAATTTAACTTTTCACACTTATAGATATTGTTCCATCTTTCAAATTCTCCACCTGATTTTGGACCCTAGAAAGACAATTAAAAAAAAAAAGAAAGTAAAGAAAAACATCTAATGTGCTTGATAGGTTATGTTTCAATTAAAATGGTTAAACAAAATTGATTTTCAAGCAAATAAACAACTGCTATTCTAGGAACAAGCCCACAGTGGTCCAGGTAAAATACTAGGAGTGATAACTAGAAAAATGACATGGATATAAATCACACATACCTTGGAGTCTGTTTTGGTCAAGATATAAATACTTAAGCTTGATCAAATTCCCGATTTCTTTTGGTATGTCTCCCGAGAAGTCATTGATCGACAAAGACAATGTTTGTAGATGTTTGCACCTTAATAAAGTCGATGAGATTTTGCCGTCAAAGTTGTTTTCGTCTAGAAACAGGATTTGCAAAAGAGGAAGGTTGCTGCAAATATTTGCAAGGAGTTCACCTGGGAGTTCAGCAAATAATATCTTTATATTCAAAATGAATATTTTCTAGTAAAGAAGACTTAAATAACATAAAGGAAGCGATTGGACCAGAGAGCTGGTTATAGCTAAGATCAAGTTTTTGAAGTGAAGATGGATTCCCAAGTTGAGAAGGAATGATGCCTGTTAAGAAATCATTTGTTAGCGATGGCATCACCAATTATATAAAGATAAACAGTGATTTCATGTCAAATATTTTATGTTGATGTCACAAATGCATATTATTAGCAAAGACTACCTGTCAAGTTATTATATGACAAATCCAACTTCGATAGAGAAGAAAGATTGAAGATTGATGAAGGAATGGTTCCAGTTAAGAAATTATTTTGTAGCCGTAACTCCTCCAATTCTGCAAGATTCCCGAGCTCCTCTGGAATTTCTCCTAAAATCCAAGAGTAACATATGCGTTAACTATTTTAACTTATTAACCGGCACTCAAGAAGAAAAAAAGGAACTAAAAAAAGTTTTTGCCTGAAAAGAAATAAAAAAAAAATTTATGAAAACATAAATAAATAAAGTTTTTGTCAAATGACGAGATAAGCAGAACCAAACATGCTCTAAGGCTAGGATTTAGACTTTCCTTTCCAAAATCAAAACGCTTACTTTCATGCCTAAATAAACGTCTGAACGTATGAGTAACATACACGTTAACTATTTTAACTTATTATTAACAGGCGCTCAAGAAGAAAAAAATGAAATAAAAAAAGCTTTTGCCTGAAGAGAGATAAAAAAAATTTACTCAATAGAATTAAATAATTATAGGCTGACAGGATTAATAAAAGTGAGACATTATTAATTTTCATCAATTAATTAAACTCATTGATCATACCTTGGAGTTGGTTCCCTTGAAGATATAACCCGATAAGCTTTGTCACGTTGCCAATTTCTTTTGGTATGGTCCCAGAAAAATCATTAAGCGATAAAGATATGTTTCGCAGCCGTTTGCAGTTTGATAAAGTGGATGGTATCTTGCCATGAAACATGTTACTTTTAAGAAATAGGGATTCCAAATTGGAAAGGTGATTGCAAAAATTTGGTGGGAGTTCGCCAAATAGTGTATTGTTTGTAAAACGAATAGAAAGTAAAGAAGACATGTTGAAGATAGAGGCGGGAATGGAACCCGAAAACCAATTAAAACTGAGATCAAGTGTTTGGAGAGACGAGAGATTCCCAAGTTCAGAAGGGATAGTGCCTGTGAGATTTAACCTAGATATATTCAAGGCTGTCACTCTATGAGTACAGACATCACAAGTGACGCCCGTCCAATTACAGACAGAGCTACTTGTGTTCCAATTTCTAGCCAAGAAATTGGCTGGATCATCAGTTACATGACCTTTCAGGGAAAGAAGGGCTTGTTGGTCTGTGGTAATACTTGTAGTGTTGGCTGATACAATCATGAAGGAAAGAATCAAGCAATGGAGTAAGAGAAATCTGTTCATCATCCGGGCAGAAGGCATTCTTTCCATGAGACTAGAATATTTAGATTGTAAGTGTGTGCTTAATTGGATTGATAATGCAAGAACACTCACAGCTGCTTCCAAGTATATATAATGAAACCCAAATTTCGAAGAAGCAGCAAGAAAGAAAATAGAGGAGTGAAAAGACTATGCTCATAACTTGTTGAAAGGTGAAATAATTTTATGTGGACCCGCTGCGTCAAGCCAGTCCTTTAGGTCCACATTCAGGATGATTGCAGTAAGTTTTGTTTTCCTTTATAATCATCCTATTAATTTATCGCAAAATAGTTCTACTCATTAAAAAAAAAAATTATTCTCCATATATAGTAACAGGACATTTACTACTCCTAGAAAAAAAATTATATTTCTATGTGCTTTTTTTGAATTTGAGATAATTTACGAACCGGTGGTGTCACTTTCATCAAGGTATTGGCTTGGGTAATAAAGTTCTTCACGGGTCAATGACGACGTCATAAGTTGACGACAAATTGCCTAAGTCAATGAAAGAAGAGACAATGAAACCGATTATTATTTTTATATAAGTATTCATATTCATTGAAGGAATTTAACAGTTCTCAATGGAACAATAGATGATTGAGTGTTTTTGCTATTGCTATGATCATTCAAGGATTTACAAATGCCAATAAAAATATAACCAAAAAGGAAGAAATATGTGGCTTCAATTGTATTTGTGAGGGACACTCATTTCTGATCTTTAACTTGAATTGTTTTTTTTTTCCTCCAAATTATGAATATCTCATGTGGAAATTGGAAATTTTTATCACCTATGATTGGTTAATATGGAAATTCTCTTTGAGCAATATATAATTCTCTTTTAAGAAGAAGAAGTTAGCGGCCTGTTAATTATGTGTGCTTTATGGGTTACAATTGGCACTATTTTCATTTCACTTTTATTAGGGATGATGACAGAACTAAATTTTTAAAATTTTCTCCGGAAAAAATAAATGTTTACAAAGGCGTCATGTGCATGCAATCCTTCAGAATTTCGTAACTAATAATAAACTTGCAAGAGATTGAGATTGAACGATGATGAAATACAGAGCAAAAGAAAGAAAACTCGTTTTCAAAAAAAAAAATTAATGTTTATATTACTTTTATTTGCGAAAATTTTCAAAACGTAATAGTTAATTCATACATACAGATTAATTTGTCAGATGTGTAATATAATTTTCGGGGAACGCGTTGCATTAAGTCACTCCTTCAGGTCCACTCCGAATCACTAGATATTTTACTCTCTTCTTATTATGTGGATCCAATCAAAACTTTCAACTTTTGGGATTCAGCCATCGGATTTAATGAAAAAGTTGTTCAATGTCAAGAGCTTTGTTTATATGGTTTAGTTCTTATATTTTAATTTAGGAGTTTATTTAATTTTTATATATTGAAAAATACTTCAAAATACTTCTCTTATTAAATATATTAGGTTCCAGCCTTTACTATTTTCGTTTTAATGGTAATACCTTACAATAACAATCTTGGAGATATTAATGAAAAAATTTAATTCATCAAATTAGCCTAAAAAAATAAAAATTAAAGAAATTTTTATGTTATTATTTTACTTTTAGGATTAATTTGATAAATTAATTTTTATATACAATTATTAGTAAGATTATTGTAATGATATTAAATATTACTTTCAGTTAGTTGATATTAATTTATTTAAAAATAGTTATTTGTCATATTCTAGTTAAAGTACAAAAAAAACTATTTCTTTCATAACGATATTTATTGATTAATTTGGTAATTAATAATTAGTTAACTTGCTATTAAAATTTTTTGATAAATTAATAAATATTAAGAATATTGTTGATAGGGTAGCATTATAAAGGTAAAGATAAGAATATAATATATTTAATAATAATAGTATATTGAAGTACTTTTTAAAATATAAAAATTAAATGAGTATTTAAATCAAAATACAAAAAGTAAACAAGCATTTACTTGATAAAAAATCATAAAAGTTGAATGTTTCAAAATTTTGACACCCAAGACTTGTGTATTAAAAGAGGTCATGAGAATTAAAACATAGATGAAACAGTGTCGTAACGTTATCACAGAGACGTGCTAAGATATTTTTATTTTTAAATTTAAATTTGATACGCATAAGAGATAGCGATGGTGAGAGTGGGACTGCCCACTTAGAATTTAAATTTAATTGTACGGTCCCATTCTCTCTCTCATATTTTTCGTATTCTCTTTCAAGAAGAATAAATTAGCGGCCCATTGAATAGTGTTTGTGCGTGCTTTATGGGTTATAACATTTTTGTCGATCCTCAGCTCGACTCAAAAGTCATGAATTGCAAAGCCAATGTAACAGAAGACAATGGGGTAATGACTAATTAAGTATTTATGATGAAACCTAAATTTCTCTCCACGTGAAAGAGAAATCAGAAAATAGAGAGAAATTAAAGCGAGAAAAGATTCCTCTCCACGTGACAACAAACGTTGAAATGTTTTTGCTATTCCTCTCCACTCGTTTCTGATCTTTTAACTTGAATTAAATTTTGTCGATCTCGCTGCAAAAATTATCTTCCAAGATGAAGAAATCAGTGGCCCATCGGTTAATTGTGCGTGCTTTATGGGTTATACACATTTTTGTCAATAGTCAACCCAACTCAGAAATTACATGTTGCGAAGTCAATGAAAGAGAAGTCAAAGTCAATGAAAACAAAGACAGCAAGACATTGACTAATCATAATATGGTGGGACACTTAAGTATCATTTGGGATTAAAGTAGAAATTTAATAAATTTCTTATTTCATAATTCTTTATAAAAATAATATTTAATAAATTTTATAAAAATTATTTATTTCATAATTTTTTTTATTTTACTACAATTTTTAAAAACAAGTTGAGATTTACTTTTCAAAAATAACTTAAAATAAGCCACCACAATTTTTCAAAGTTTCTGTTATAACATTAATAATTTAACAAAAAAGATAATTATATCTTATTTTTTCATACACTTTAGTACATAAGTTATTAGTATCATATTACCACCACAATTTACTATCGCAAGTAATTTGAGTTCTCTCCAGTATCAAAATTTTGATTTTATTAAGTTCATATTTTTTATATTTTAATATTTTTTTCTTTTGTAAAATTAATGAGACTTGTACATGATTACACAAATTTTTTTAAACAATGAACAAGTTCATGTGAAAGTTAACCATAAGTCTTAAAATCAAATTCATGATTATAGTTTTTAACGTTCAATCTATTTATATTTTTTCTATAGTCACGGTATTCATTGCAACAAGTTGATTATCTGCTTTTAAGAGTCTTGTTACAATTTCCTTTGCATTGATTCTCCGCTTTGGTGATTCCACAGTAACGCTCTATAGCGAAATTGAAGACAAATGACATGAACTTAGCAATTTTGCACCAACAACTTCCATAATTGAATTGGGTAGCATATTATTAACCCAACGCTTTAATGTCATTTTTCCATGAAAAATTTCATCTGTGGGTTTCTTCCCATTGAATGTTTCCATTATCATTATCTCAAAGTTGTAAACATCCCCATTTGTGGATGCCTATCCTTCTCTTCCATACTGTATGGATTTCAACAATTACATGGAAAGATAAAATAATTAACAATAGCATGCTCAAATGAAGATCGTAAAAATAAATAACATATCATAAAGTATTAAAGAAATAAAAAAATTAATGTAGAACAAACTCAGTGGTGGCAAGTGTTTGTGTTTGAGTTAATGATTAATCTTCTCTGAGTAAGAGCTTTGCCATGCCAAAATCACTCAAAATGAGCAACCATATTATCGTCTAGCAATACATTACTCAGCTTTAAATCACAGTGAATTATAGGTGTTGTATGACCAAAGTGTAGATATTCCAAAACTAATGCAATATCTATCATTATGTTTAATCTTTGAAAAATATCCAAAATGTACTTGCTTGTATACAAACACTTACCCAGACTTGCATGACGCATGTATTTTAATACCAACGCTTTAAAACCATCATTTGAACAACTGCTAATGATTTTGATAAGGTTTTGATGGCAAATACTTTTTATCATATCGTATTCAACATCAAGACTCTTAAATGCTCCTCCATATGAATCTTTTCTTCTCGCGTATTGAAAGAAAATTTATATTTTTGAGATTTTAAAGTTTTTCTAATGATATAAGAGTAGCCTCGGAGAAATTATTATTGGATAAATCCAAAGATTTCAAGCTTGTCAAATCATCAATAGAATCAAGAATTGAGCCTTGAAATATAATATATTCGGAAAAGAGGTATAGTACATCTTTTAGGTCTCTAATTGTAGTTGGGATAACACCAGAAAAATTATTCATCGACAAATTTATTCTTCACAAAACCTTCAAATTTCCAATCTCTAAAGGAAGTGGACCAGTAAAAACATTTAAAGACAAGGTCCAATATGTCTTCCACAAAGTTGAAGGAATAGAAGTCAACTCATTGAAACCCAAATAAAGACTGTCCCCCCCTGATGCAGAGCAAGAAATTGAAGAAATCTTAATTATATTTAAATGTATAATATTTAGGAATATTTTAATTAATTTGTATTCTAGTTTAATTTGGTTTCCTATTTAGAGTCTTATTGTTTAGGTATTGCTTATTTGGGTAATATTCCTAATTTAGGCATAAGTCTTATTAAAATAGGTTTTTTAATCATATTAGGATAAGTCTTACTTAATATAAATAAGTGTCTTTTGTAGCTTTTACAAGCAGAGAATTTTGAGTTTAATAATATTTCAATTTTCAAATCTCTTTGTGAGTATTTGAACAATTAATCCTCGGTATTCTGCGGAATCAACGAGTCTTAACCCCTAAATTCGCGGTATTCTTTTGAATCAACGTGAATTTAGTTGTTTTTTTGTTCCGGTATTCTTTAGAATCAACAGAATATTTTGAACATTAAACTTCCGCTACATCAGTTTAGTATCAAAGCCAAAACCTGGTCTCACCAATCTAACTCCATCTACCACCAAACCTTTCCTTTTTTCCTTTTTTGTTTTTTTTTTCCATTTAGTTTTAAAAAAAAACCCAAACAACACCAAAAAAAGCATAGGAAAAAAAAAGAAAAAAATTATATCATGAAATCACAACATCGACGTGAAGATTTCATCTTGAGAAATGTTTTAGTTAAGATGTTGAGGATTTTGCGTTCAATTTCTCAAGATTTAGAGAAAATTCGAGATAGAAAATCTTTACACATAAAGCATGCATATGGATTTGATGAAGTTGTTCACGATGATGTTTGTTATGAAGATAATGAGGAAAATTGTAACTTTGTTCCTTTCGACAATATTATTCCTTCCGAGGAGAATATTAATTGGCCATTCATGTCTACAACAAATCCTCAACACAAAGACAATATTGATTTGGATCAATCGCCGAAATTTGATGAGTATCTTGATATTGTGGGACGAGAAGAGGTAATTGTTTATCCATCTTTTGATCTTGTGGAGGAGAGAGAGATAGTTGTTGATACAATCTCTTATTGTTCTCTTGATTTGCTGAAAGAAGACAAAAAGAGTTGTGATATTTTTCAACAGTTAGTGGATTATGAGAAGAAATCATTTCTCCTTAACTATGTTGAAGTTCGACACGAACAATACGAGAAGACATTATTGGAGAAGTTGTTGATAGAAGAATTTATTTTACGCCATTGGAGTGATTGGATGGACGTTATAACAAAAGTTGGAAAATTTAAAGTTTGTCATCTATGTCAAAGCTCTGTTTTAAAAATTAATCCTTATGCACATGAAGATGTTCTTGAAGACTACAACATACAAAATTCAAGGACGAATTTTCTCCAACCTGGCGGGAATGATGCAGAGCAAGAAATTGAAGAAATCCTAATTATATTTAAATGTATAATATTTAGGAATATTTTAATTAATTTGTATTCTAGTTTAATTTGGTTTCCTATTTAGAGTCTTATTGTTTAGGTATTGTTTATTTGGGTAATATTCCTAATTTAGGCATAAGTCTTATTAAAATAGGTTTTCTAATCATATTAGGATAAGTCTTACTTAATATAAATAAGTGTCTTTTGTAGCTTTTACAAGCAGAGAATTTTGAGTTTAATAATATTTCAATTTTCAAATCTCTTTGTGAGTATTTGAACAATTAATTCTTGGTATTCTGCGGAATCAACGAGTCTTAACCCCTAAATTCGCGGTATTCTTTTGAATCAACATGAATTTAGTTGTTCTTTTGTTCCGGTATTCTCTAGAATCAACGGAATATTTTGAACATTAAACTTCCGCTGCATCACCCCCCCCCCCGGGGCACCAAATAGAGGTTCCTTAGAGAAGTGAGATTGCTGAAGCACGTAGGGATGGATCCTGAAAGTTTATTGCCGTTTAAGTCCAGCTAAAATAAGGCAGTCAAACGACATCAAATGTCTGGAATTGATCCTTCCAATTGATTATCTTGAAAACTCAATAATCGAATATTTTTTAATTTGCGGAGAGTAATCAGAATTGACTCATTCGATTTATTGCCTTTTAAATAAGTTGCTATTAAGTTGGTCAAGCTGTTGATCTCCTCAGGAACGCCGCCACTAATATTACAGTTGAACAACGATAAGACTTCCAAAGATTGATAAAGATTGCCTATAGCTCTTAAAAGATTGCCATCTAGTGGATTATTGGAGAAGCTAAAAAACTCCATATGCTTGCAAGATGAAATGTGTGGTATACTGCATTACAGGAAGAATGCAAGAGATTCATATTTGTAATGCTGGATTAAACTGAATATATGATTAGATAAGATTGTATTAGAGCAAATTAGATAGGATTTGACTAAATTATTTATAGTGGGTTTGGATGAATTCATAGATAATTTATAAATAAAATTAAATAATTGGAAAATACTAATATAAATTCAATTATTTATCTCAAAACATTTTATTAATAATGGCAAAGTGTTATAAATATACATTTTTATTCATGAAATTAATATTCACAATATTAATTAAAATTATTAAAAATATACAAGTTTAAGTTTAATTATAGTTGGAATAAAATTTGTCAAAATAATCTAAGGATTTTGATCAAAAGAGTGGTGTCATTGACCGCCTTATGGAGAGTAACATTGCACATGTCGAACTCTAATTAGGAAACATGTGAAGTGGGTCGACTCACAACTCTCTGAATAATAGTTGAATACATGCAGTGTCCCTCTCCATAAAAATTAAAGAAATTTTTATGTTATTATTTTACTTTTAGGATTAATTTGATAAATTAAATTTTTATATACAATTATTAGTAAGATTATTGTAATGATATTAAATATTACTTTCAGTTAGTTGATATTAATTTATTTAAAAATAGTTATTTGTCATATTCTAGTTAAAGTACAAAAAAAAACTATTTCTTTCATACTGATATTTATTGATTAATTTGGTAATTAATAATTAGTTAACTTGCTATTAAATTTTTTTGATAAATTAATTAATATTAAGAATATTGTTGATAGGGTAGCATTATAAAGGTAAAGATAAGAATATAATATATTTAATAATAATAGTATATTGAAGTACTTTTTAAAATATAAAAATTAAATGAGTATTTAAATCAAAATACAAAAAGTAAACAAGCATTTACTTGATAAAAAATCATAAAAATTGAATGTTTCAAAATTTTGACACCCAAGACTTATCTATTAAAAGTGGTCATGAGAATTAAAACTTAAATGAAACAGTGTCGTAACGTTATCACATAGACGTGCTGAGATTTTCTTATTTTCAAATTTAAATTTGACACGCATAAGAGATAGCGATGGTGGAAGTGGGACTGCCCACTTGAAATTTAAATTTAATTACACGGTCCCATTCTCTCTCTCATATTCTTCGTATTCTCTTTCAAGAAGAATAAATTAGCGGCCCATTGAATAGTGTTTATGCGTGCTTTATGGGTTATAACATTTTTGTCGATCCTTAGCTCGACTCAAAAGTCATGAATTGCAAAGCCAATGGAACAGAAGACAATCGGGTAATGACTAATTAAGTATTTATGATGGAGTGACACTCGGAAGTGCTTCTAAGTATTTATGATGAAACCTAAATTTCTCTCCACGTGAAAGAGAAAAATCAGAAAATAGAGGAGAGAAATTAAAGCGAGAAAAGATTCCTCTCCACGTAACAACAAACGTTGAAATGTTTTTGCTCTTCGTTTGATGCTTCGAGGATTCACAGGTGCCGATAAGTCCAACAAAATTCCGCGGCTTGAATTGTATTTGTTAGGGGCACTCGTTTCTGATCTTTTAACTTGAATTAAATTTTGTCGATCTCGCTGCAAAAATTATCTTCCAAGATGAAGAAATCAATGAAAGAGAAGTCAAAGTCAATGAAAGCAAAGACGATAAGACATTGATTAATCATAGTCCCATTGGGATTATAGTAGAAATTTGATAAATTTTGTAAAAATTATTTATTTCATAATTTTTTCTATTTTATTACAGTTTTTTAAAATAAGATAAGGTTTATTTTTCATAAGCAGTTTAAAATAAACCAATCACAGTTTTTGAAAGTTCTTATTATAACATTAATAATTTTACAAAAAAGATAATTATGTCTTATTTACCATATACTCTAATATATAAGTCATTAAATATCATATTAGCGTTACAATTTACCGCCGCCACTAATGTGTGTTCTCTCCAATATCAAAGTTTTGATTTAGCAAGTTCATATTTTTTATATTTTAATTTTGTTTTCTATTATAAAATTAATGAGACTTGTATATGATTACTTAAATTTTTTTTTTGAATTATGAACAAGTTCATGTGAAAGTTAACCATGACTCTTAAAATCAATTTCATAACCATGGCTTTTAACATTCAATCGATTTATATTTTTTCTAGTCATGGTGTTCATGACAACAAGTTGATTCTCTGCTTTTAAAAGTCTCGTTACAATTTTCTTTGTATTGATTCTCTGTTTTGGTGATTCCACAGTACACTCCATAGCTAAATTGAAGACAAATGACATGCATTGCTCTTTGGTCATAAAATGTTTGTATTCCCAATGCAGCAAATTTGCACCAACAACTTCCATAACTGAATTGGGTAGCAAATCATTAGCCTAATGCTTTAATGTCATTTCTCCATAAAATATTTCATTTGTAGGTTTCTTCCCACTTAATGTTTCCATTATCATAATCCCAAAGCTGTAAACATCCCTCATTTGTGGATGCTTGTCCTTCTCTTCCATATTCTATGGATTTCAACAATTAGATAGTAAGATAAAATAATTTACAATAATATGCTCAAATGAAGATCATAAGAAATAAATAACGTATCAGAAAGTATTAAAGAAATAAAAAAAAAAAACATTTAATGTGGAACAGACCTGGTGCCATATAGTCTATGGTGGTTATTAACAACATAAAAAATAAAGTTTAGTCATAAAAAATCATTAATCACCGTTTGCCTCTCCTATAAACTGGAGTTATGTTTCTTTTGTGAGAGGAAAATTGAACCCTCAAGAACACAGACAATCCAAACCAAACCCCGTCCCAGCTATTGCTAATTTAACCAAAGGATTTGTTTGACCTTGCAATTTAAGCATTTGGCTTTGCCTCTCCTAGTTCTCTTGCTGCTAACAGAAGCATTTTCATCTGCAAAAATAGCTGAGGCTTGTTAATAACTTGAGCTTAATAATAAATTACAGCAAACTTAATTAAATTAAATTGTCCTTCATAATAGGTGCTACATTTTTCTGCTAAGAATGGGTGCTGAATTTTTTTTTTTTTAAGGGTGCAATAGCCCCCAGCCAATTGCGAAATACTTGCACCTTGATATATTCTTGTCATTACTTTTTACTGTCAACATTCCTAATTGATCTTAACATTTTACGAAAAATATATGTATATACCTGAATCTTTCTTCGCTGCCAGCAGGATAAGATTATGAAAGTTTAAGTTAATAAAAAATTAAACCATTTGATCATTATTCTTGAATACCCATATTTTCTTATTAAAATCGAATATTCTTGCCCAAAACATGCACTTCAATAAGCAAAATGGAGATTTTGCTTCATTTGATTACGTTCAAAGAGTCAGACTCAATGACTAAGGGCGGGCTACAAACCTGAAATCTATGTCATTTCAATACCTTGTAAAATTGCTAATGCTTCTGCAGATACTTGCTGCAGCCACGTGCAATCACTTCACATTTGTTGCTCCTGATTAATGCTCTCAAACCAGCCCATGATCCTTCTGCATCCATGTGTGATGAGGAAAGATTTTGCAGGATGTGATTAAAATAAAGTTCTCAATTCTGCAGGGGTCTAACCAATAATAATAAACTTCAGGAAGGAAAACGATTACCATAATTTCCTTGCATACCACATACAATTGATCAACATGTAGTAGATATTTCCGCTTTATCTTTGCATCTCAAGCAATTGTCCTCGATACAACCCCTCTTAAAGCACAGAAAAAATGAGCAAAACCAAGGTGATTATTGAAAAATTTCTTCGGAAAAAGAGAAAAGAAAAAAAGGAAAGAGAGATTACCAGCTAGATTTTTAGATGCCTGAATGTCCTAGAGCATGCTGAGTTCCATATGACAAAAACTACACTGTCTGAGTAGATATAAATTTATGATTCCGACTATATTTGACATCAGGGAAGCAGCAATGATATCAGAAAGTTCATCAGAGCAAGATGATCCCAAAAATTGGTTATCTTCCAACACCACCATTCAACAATAAATAATTTGCATTGCCTGCTCTTCTTTCACAAGGGACAAATCCATCGAACAGTGACACAGGCGTCATCATCTCATCAGATAACAACCCCAACTTCCTCCACATTTCATCAGGTATCAACCCCAAATTACACATTTCAACTAACTGATTTACTGCCGAAGAAGATGAATGAAACTTGAATATAAATTTAGTTAGCCTGATGGATGTATGGTAGTCCAGTTCAATCCTTGCATCAATGACATCTTGCAATAGCCGTTTAACCATCTTAATATTCCGTTCCTTACAGAAACTAAGGAGCATTACTCTATATGTGTAGGCATTGGGAGGTACAGCAATGTGCTTCATCTGACTATACAAGATATATGCTTCTTCAGTCCTTCCACCCTCGAGAAGTCCACGAATAGCAACTGTGTATGATACAACATCTAGTGGGTATTTCTCTACGATGGCTCTCCTAAACAATTGGATGGCCTTGTGGCATCTGCCAGCTTCTATAAGTCTATCCACAATTGCAGTATGGACATGAGCATTAACAGCCGGATTATTCATGACTATCCCCTGGTACACATTAATTGCTTCATCAATCTTTCTTGCTCCACATAGTCCACAAAGTAATCCAACAAAGCTGTAATTATCTGGCGTGAAACCTTTATCCAGCATAGTATTATATAACTTGACGGCCTGATTCGGGAAACCAGCCTTACAAAAGTAACTTAAAAGTGCATTATAGACTACTAGATCTGCTTCCACCTCAAGTCCACAAACTAACTTGGGTAAAAGAGAGAATCTTCCAGACAAACATACAGTGGACAGTAAAGAACAAAATGTATAAGAATCGGGAACTAACTTCAGTTCTAACAAACCATCATAAACATCAAGTGCATCATCATAGCTTCCCATCTTAGATAAGCAATCTATTAAAACATTATGAAACACCAAGTCAGGAGCATGCCCTTCAGATTCCAACATATCTAAAAAACTAAATGCAATGCTGAACATTTTGGCTTCCATGAATCCCTTAATTAAAGATGTATATGTTACAACATTCGGAGAACAACCATTCTGAACCATCTTTTCCCATAAATAACCTGCCATATCAAGTCTTCTCAACCGGCGAAACCCATCAATGAGTACCGTCCAAGCATTCACAGACAACGAAGTTCCCAAAGTAATCATTAGACCTAACAGTTGGTACGCTTCAGCGATCCTACCCATTTTGCAGAAACAATTTAAAAGTATCTCAAACATCCTGACATTAGGATAAAAGCCCTTCCTAACCATCATCCCAATGACATCCTTAACATTACTAACATCATTTAACTTGCATAAATTACACAATGCAATGTTAAAACTCAAGAAATTCGGCAACTGGGTCTCTTTCAGAACCTTAATACCAAGGTCAACACGTCCAATCTTGAATAATACATCCATAACAATATTACGCGCAAATGTGTTAGGCGTAAAACCAAACCTAACCATTTCATCAAAAGCCTCCAAAACCATCCCATACATTTCCCCACGCCAATAAATCCTCAAAAAAAGCAAGAAAGTTTGTGCCTTTATAACACACCCGACACGCGCCAATTCACCCACAATTCCTCTCACAGTCTCAAACCTTCCAGTCAAACGAGTAACCACACTAATCATATGATCAAATGATTGAACATCATGAAAGTAATCACGTTGCTTTGCACACCAAATGAAAAAACTCAAAGCAATCAAATCAGAAGGGCAGTTCAATAAAGTTGAGTGCACAATATGAGGAGCAAGAATGATAGGAAAATCCTGATGTGTTGTTGCACATACCTTAGGTGATGAAATTTGGTGAATTGACTTAAAGGATATTATCGTTTTCAAGATTTGGCTCCTTTGTGCTGTGTAAAACAAGCTCCGTTTGCATCTCCATAGCATATTGAGCTTTGATAATGAAGAGGAGAACTAGCAGAAAACTTTTCAACAATACAAGAAAGTGAAGTGGGTTTTAATCAAAGATGTTGAAATTTTTTTTTTTTTTTCGTTTTGTTTCCCGGAAAATAGATTTTTCTTGGGGCTAATTGAAATACGAGTCGGTTTCATGCTACTACTGCGAAGATATTGAGAGGGAAAGGGCAGAACGGTTCAGGGGTTTATTGAACTCTGCAAAACCCTGAATATTTATATGCTGCAATGACATCAAGCCCTCATATTTTTGCGTAAATCACAACTAAGTCAATACATCTTAGTTTTCTTCATATAGATCCTTGTCAAATAGTATTATGCTCCTCAAAATCTTTTAATAAAATAAATGGTTTAACTGTCGTTAGGCCCCAAATAAGTTCTTGCTTTCTTGAATAATCTGACTTACGAGTATAACGGTCAAATAATTGATCATCATTAACTTTTTAGGAATATAATGTTAGGGTGCTCCTAAATTATAGTTACGGTAACCTACGGCTCCTTTAAAATAATATAAAAGTTGTCATAGTGGTGGGACCCATATATTTTTAAAGAAGATGTCAGTTACCGCATATGTCACTTACCAAATCCATAACGTTATAGAAGATAACAGTCAAATTTTTGCGCTTCCAATTTTGATTAGTTTCTTGTAAAAGCGAATTTATATTGGCATATTTGAATACGTAATTTTATATAATAAACCAAAAAAAAAAAAAGAGGAAGAAGAAGTTTTATGTTTAATAAGTGAATTAAGAACACAATATGATTGTCCTCTCTTGCAATATTGATAATGTCACTTAAATATCTTAATTTGCTATTTATTCTGATTTCTTTTGCCTTAAAGTTCTATAAAGGACCTTCGTTATCATTTAATAATGTTGACAAAATTTTAAATCAAATAGTTATTAATGGTATTAACAAAAATCAATAATATTTAGAATAGAAGTGGCTTTAAATACAAGCGAAAAATGCAGTTGCCTTAGCCCCAAATTGTAGGAATGGCTCATTTTTTGAATATTTTATTAATAATTCTCTAGTTACTAGAGATTTTAAAAAAATATGCATGATGGTTAAATCTAATACACATTAGTAAAATCTAATAGACATCTTTCCAATCAACAATCATCCTATAATTAAGAATTCTTTTAATAAAAAAAATTCATATTTAGTAATCTTATTGTAAAGAGATACAATTAATAATATTGTCTAACCACTTATTCGTTCATTTTTTTTCCAAGATAAATAAATAAAATTTTTGCCTTTTCAATTTCTTAAAAAAACTTAATTATTTAACAATATAATGATTGATTTCGGGCATTCATTTTAATTTCTATTAAGATCCTCATAATCTAAAAAATCATAGATGGAAAAATTTCTTACTCTCTTCTTTATAAAGAAAATTATTTCATGCATTATTTCATTCAAAAAAGTAAAAAAATTAATTTCTTGAAAGGGAAAAAGCTCTTTTGATCCCTAAGGTTTAATGTAATAGCACGTTTCATCCTTACTTTTCAAATAATAACCTAAAATATCCTTTCGTTAATTCACCGTTAGTGTAAAGCCGTTAACTAGTAATTCATTGAGGGCAAAATATGATTTTCATTAAAGTGATACAAACTATAGTAAAATAATTTGTTTACACAATTATATAACATTACAAAGTATGCAAAATTCATTAATTTTTTCTTAAATGAAATCAACGATGATATAATTTGATATATCCATTGAATAATTGCCATAAGGAACAAACTGTAATTAACACAATATCTTTAAATCATTGGAAGAAAAACTCAAAAATACCACCAATTTTTATGTGCTTGTATGTGCTGAATATTTTCTTTATCTTCAACTCAATTCAAGTTATTTTACAGTGCAATTAGAGAGTATACTTATATGAATAAGAAAATTGTGATATTTTTTGTACTTAGATCTAGGGTTTATAGGGCTTTCATGCCGCTAAAATAGAAAGAAGTAAAAAAAATTACTTAAAATGGAAGTTTTTCATCATTTTCGGTATTTCCTATTTAGTGAGATTAGATAAAATCATTTTTAGTTATATGTCAACTTTTATTTATTTTTCTAATTTTCTCTTTGATGGAAAATCATTTTTTACCCTAAATGAATTACTAACAAACGACAATCAACTAATGGTGAGTTAACGAAAGAATGTTTCGGTATATTGTTTAAAAAGTAAGGATGAAATAGGTTATTACATGAAACCCTAAGGATGGGAAGAACTTTTTCCCTTCTTGAAATACAAAGCCCATATATATTATTTGATCATCAATTTATCATCTCAACTTTTTACTTACTATAATTCTAAATATTCTATTTAAAAATAGTATTGTTCTCATTTATTTATTTGTTTATTTTTTTAAAAGTCCTAAAGGAAGTAAATTTTAGGTTTTGTTTTTCGAAATTTTTGTTGATCTTCTTAATTATTTGTTGAATTCAAAAACTAAAGATGAAATGAATTTTGAGCTCTTTTGTTTTTATTTTTTTAGTATTAAAGTTGCTGAATAAAAAGAGGTCTCGTAAAATAAATTTATTTAAGGTCCCAGATACTCTAAAGCCGGCCCTTATTAGGGATGTCAATTCCTAAAATCTAACCTTGAATCCTAATGTTGTGTGTCATTCTTTTATTAATAGTATATTTCATAATTATTAAAATTATTTAATTACCATCCAATTAATGAATACTATATTATATCTAACTCAAATTGAAATTTAAATATTGCAGTGTCGAGCACTGCTCAACAAAAATTACACTTCTCAACAAAACAAAAAACAAAAATTACATGGGATCTTAGCGAGAGTAACCCAAGTATGATTGTGGGCTTGGAGGATGGGTCTTGCCACAAATTGGGTTGCCATAGGCTGCTCAGTCCATGGTCGTTAAAGCACTTCTCACGGTGGGCCCCAGGGGGGTGTTGTGGAAGGGTTCTTGCAAAAGTTGTTAGGTGTTTTAAGTTCAATAATTTGGTTCGTACTACTTAAAACGTTCTCTTGAATTACAAGTAAACTCCATTTATGATTAATTTTGTTAAAAAAAATTTCAAAAAGTTGTTAATTTCTTAAGATGAAAAAATCATGGACATGAATATATTTAGTATAATTTTAAAAAAAAATAATTATCATATAAATTCATGTTCTTATTCTTTTATTACAAAAAAATAATAATAAGGGGTGAGTAAAGCCATTCATATTCTTGATTTAGTAATTAGAACTCCATATTAGATCTAAAATCTGTTAGGATTCTAGATACATTAACACTTGTAATATAATCTGACGTAAGTTTATAATCTAATTGAATATGTAAGCATGTGCCAATCTGAATCTCAAATTTGTTACCGATTGATTCCCGAAGAAAAAAAAATTAAAAATAAACAAAGGACATCTATCTGCCCAAAGCTCACGTGTCATGCACCCATGTTCAAAACCACTGGAATTCTGTACAAGGGTATATCTGCATACTTTCTTATACAATAAGCTCTTTTAATCATTTGGATACAATTGGCAAGAACTTATGCAATTGGGGGGGGGGGGGGGGGGGGGTTTGAACTGCGTGCATTTTTAAATATAGTAAGAATCTAAGAAAAATAAGTGTATGATGTATAAAAACTTTAGGACATTTTGTAGTTTAGATCTTCATCTATTTTTGAAATGTTTGTTAAATCATAATTAATAGAGGACTGATTTGATGCATGTTGCCATGTACTTTGTGTGATTTTTTATTGGTGGGGTAATACAATTCCACTAATAACATCATAACACGCGTCTTATCGTGCATCATAAAGTATGTAATTGTACGCATTTGATCATAATTCTTAATAAATAATACATATTTTGATTCAAGTTTATTACACCATTAATGATAGTACTATTTCGTCCAAGGGATTGATAAGACCTTAATCAAAACATTTCACAATTGTTTCATACAAAAAGAAAACTCATAATAGTACATATCTATCAAGGTGTCAAAATGATATGTTTACTCTACAGAAGTATTTTTCGGACCTCAAATAGCATTTTCCTTACTAGACGCTACCTTGCTACCACTATCCATTTTATACACATGCACACACACATATATATAATTATTATTAAATAAGAAATTTTTTTAAATTATCAAAGTAAAGAATAAATTAAAAAAATATAAAATACACAATTTAATATAATATATATATATATATTATATCTTTTAACCTACCCCTTATTTTAATAACGGAAAGGATTCTCTCCCTCTCTTTGTAAACAAAATTGAAGGGGAAAGATCGGAGTTTACACGCAAGACTTTTCCCAAAAATAAAAAATCAATATTCCAAGTCAAGCCTGCCAGCACATTCACACTCACACTCACACAGTCACACACTCAATTCAACCTCAACTGAGTCAATATATATCACTTCACAGTCGTGAGGATTGCATAAACGGACTTTGTGAAGAAGAAATCAAGAAACAAGAAAATGGCAGCAGCCACAGAATCAAAGACTGTTCATTCAGCAGCAGTCACCTATGTTTCCATGATTTCACTCCTCACTCTCTGCCCTCCTTTTGTCATTTTGCTGTAAGATTCGTACACTTCATCGTGCGATAAGAATCTGTTTCTTGATTACTTTCTGAATTACTTATCATGATATTATCTTGTTATTATTATTATTTTTAATTTTTTGTGGAAGTTAAAAAGATTGCCTTGTGATTAAATGTTCATAGATATAAGCAACCATTGGTCCATCGATCGTGATGTCGATGTGTTTGTAGTAATCAGTATAAATCTTAGAGCTATTAAAATAATTAGGCAATAAAACGATGTGTTCTAATTTTAATAAGGAAAGTCTAATATAAATTAAATCCAAGCCTTAGAAAGACTTAAATGGCATGTGTCATGATCTTATACAAAATTTAGAAAAGATTAGATTAGGAGAAGATCCCTATATTTCTCTTCTCAAATATTAAAAAAAAAAGATTCAAAGTTATTATCAACATTTATTTCAATGTTCGCAATTGAAATGCTCAAACACTATTAATTTTTTAGCAAATAAATATTTTCTAATCTTTATATCAACCTTCCTCTCATTCTAGGAATGAGCATTAGTGGTCAAGGTGAAATACTACGAGTAATGAATAAAAAATTGACATGAATATAAAGTCTATGATTATGCTTACCCTGGAGTCTGTTTTGGTCAAGATATAACTCCTTAAGCTTGGTCAAGTTGCCAATTGCTTTTGATATGGCTCCCAAGAAATCATTGATTGACGAAGATAATTTTTGTAGAGGAAGGTTGTAGCAAATATTTGTTGGGAGGTCAACAAATAACCTACTATATTCAAAATAAATGTTAGCTAGTAAAGAAGACTTGCTTAAGATGAAGGAAGGGAAAGAATCAGGGAGCTGGTTATAGCTAAGATAAAGTTTTTAGAAGTGATAATAGATTCCCAAGTTGAGAAGGAATAATGCTTATTAAGAAATTATTTGTTAGCGCTGGCATCTTCAATTATATAAAGATAAGTAGCGATTCCATGCCAAATATTTTATATAGATGTCACACATGCATATTATTAGTGAAGACTGATGACTACCTGCTAAGTTATTACATCACAAATCCAAGTTCAATAGGGTAGAAAAATTGAAGATTGATAAAGGAATGATTCCAGTTAAGAAATTATTTTGTAGCCATAACATCTTCAATGTTAGATTGAAATTATCCTGCCGCAACATTCCCCAGCTCCTCTGGAATTTCTCCTCAAATGTTATGAGTAACATATGCGTAGACATTATTAACTTATTACCCAGCTCTCAAGAATAAAAGAAATGAAACAAAAGTAATTAGTGCCTGAAGTGAATAAAAAATAGTGCTTTAGTTATGTACATAAATATTGCCAATGTTTGTAGTGAAATATTTGACTAATATCTGTTATTTTTTTGTAAAACGACGGCCAGTAACCAAGTGGTAGTCTATAGCTTCTGTCAGTAA
>NW_006262274.1:4835439-4951054 GCF_000493195.1 Citrus x clementina
AGATTGTGTGTGGAAAAAGCTAAAAGATCAAAAGTGTGCCGTGCTGGATTATAGGAGGAATGCAAGATTCACATTTGGTAAGCTGGATTAAACAGAATATATGCTCATTAAATAAGATTGTATTAAACTGAATTTGATAGGATTGAACAAAATTATTTATTGAGGATTAGATTGGACTAATTGATGATTTATAAATAAAATTAGATAGTTGAAACTACTAATATAAATTTAAATATTTATCTCAAAACATTCTATTAGTAATTGTAAAATAGTATAAATATACAAATTTATATCATGAAATGAACATTCGTAATTAAACTTATTTAAAATATATGAGTTTAAGTTTAATTATAATTGGACTAAACTTTGTCAAATAATCTAAGGATTTTGATAGAGTAAGAAGTGAGAGCCACAACTCTCCCAATAAGAGTTGAACTCATGCCATACCCTCTCCATAAGAAAAGATATGGCCCAAAATTAAAATTTTCTAAAAATTAAGACAAAATAACTTATTTAATAATTAAAAACTCTACTTAAGATGCTGCCAAATAATATGAAAGTTCCGTTCCGTTATTTTTAACAGAGCTTTTAAATTAAGAAATAAATGATATTTTATATCACTTTATTAAAGAAAAGAATGAACCGCAAGATTGTAAGCCCCGTTCAGTTGCTTTATGAAAGCACGTGAATAACTGTGTAATCGGCCAAATACCATGAGAAATTCAGAGCTCCACACGTGTCTCAGCAGCTCGCACGAGTGCGAGAAGAATTTCCGGGCCGCGGATCTCTTGTTACCAAGGATGCTTCTCAGCATAACGAGGCCCGGGGACTTTCCTGGGCTTAAATATTTTTCTCAGCCCATCCGCGTCAATTTGCGGTGTTTGCCTGGGCGCATAAAATACTTTTTTTTGTTACGCTTAAGAATTTTCAGTTTTTGCGATGTGGGACCAAAAAAAAAAAAATTAAAATCATGTGATTCATGTCAAACATGATTAGAAAACTTTACCTTTACTCATTTTTATCAATCATTTATCATTAGGAGCAAGAGGGGGGAAAAAAATCGTTACCGTCGGTTGTCCTTGTGAATGGTGTGTGTTCGTTTTTATTATAATACACATAAAAAATTATTTCTTTTATAGAAACCATAAGAATGAACAAAAGTAAAGTTATATAATCATGTTTGATTGCTAACTAGAAAATATATTTATATTTTATTAATTTTATTTCTTTAATTTTTTTTATCTCAATGTAAATAGTAATAATAATAATTTTTTAAAATTTAATGATTTTATTTCTTAATCAATTAAGGTAACTTTAGACACACAGATTTTACACTCAGTCCCTTAGGTACTAATACTTCTTATTAATCCCCGAAGTTACTTTTATTTACTTATTTGAACCATATATGAAATTTAAAGAATGTCAATCTCATGATATTAATTGTATTACTTGTCTAATTTCAACACATTTTCAAACTAATTAATCCCACTACAAGAAAAAGTTATTTATGTGACTGTTATTTTGCAGTTACATATGACATTCATGACAGCTTTGTAACGACAAATGCTTTTTAACTGTATTTTTGGCGTGCAGTAACAAAAGGTCGTAACGGTCACCAAAATGAATAACCACCTAAATGCGGTCACATAAAGTAATGGGTTGGATGCAAGTTTTGTGACAGGTGGAAGCTGTCACAAATTTGTAATGCTTAATTTTTTTATAATTTTGTGATATTTGACTATTTGTCAATATTTTATCTCATTTTCCTGATATTTGTCAATTACAACACAAATTCAACGTTGTTCATTACAACATTAACACACTAAAATTAATTATCATGATACCATCCATAAAGTTCAAATTATATACTGAAAATGAGAGATTAACATCAAGCCGCAAGTCTCCAAGTCAAAAATTAAAAGTATACGCAAATACAAATACAAGCCTACGATACAAAGTCTTACAAAAATAAGTAATGAATCCAGGAGTCTCCAATGCATCTTATCAAACGATAGCCTACAATAGAAGCAACAATATATTAAAAATGTGCAAGACAAACACACTTAAATATCATAATTATTTAACTAAGCACTTCTTGTTAGCAATAATTAGAAGCGCTCTTGGTACAACTGTTAATGTCTCTATACTTTGTTGAAACTCTTAGTTAATTTGCAAATCTAATATTCATTTTCCAAAAATAATATCAACACTGAACATATGAAGAGTAATGAATCATAATTTTACAAGTAAAAGCGTTTATCTATAATTTGACGTCATAATTTGCAGGATAACTGCATGACGGTGTTGATGCGCATTGGAAGCATCGACTATCTACTAAAAAAACAAACATTTTGTTTTTCCTAAGAAACACAGAAGGAAATGTAGTCTATAGATAGATGATGAATATGCAGCCAATATATTTTACTAAATTGTAAGATGTAGGAAATGTAGGGAAGGGCATTAAGTTGCAAAGTTCAGTTCCAAGTTGGCAATAAAAATTGCTATTATGCTGCAACTTTTCTCAATATACTCCCCACTTTTCACCCTAAATTATACATTTATTCTAAAATAATTTTTAAAATATTTAAAATAAATAAGTCAACAATGGTCAAAGGGTTTAGTAATTGCGTACAAGTATTAGTGTTTTATACCCATACCTAATGCACCCAATGAATAGGTATAAAAATTTATATCCCGATTTAATTTTTTATAAAATATGGATAAAATTAGACCTGACGCCTAATTTTAACGTAACAGGCCCTTGTGCCTGTAGGGATTTTTTGCCATCCACATATGGGACTAGAACAAAGCCAACATGCCTATCTAATGAGACTGGACCATAATTTTATTTAATAGATCTTAGGCCTGGATCAGTCTAGTTGCTTCCTTTTTGATACCTTTGGCTGCTATTTGCGTAGCATTTACTTCTCATATTAGAGCAGGAATTATGAGATTAAGAGTAAAAATAGGTTGTTTACTTACATTAAAATAAGAGTATGAAATAGAAATCAAAATTCCATTTATGTGTTTATTTGTTTTAGATTGGGAGTCAGTTGTTTTAAATTATAATTTTACCCTTATTTAAAAAATTATAGATTTTAGTTACAAGTGAATAAAAAAATATATTTGTAAAATAAAATATTTATTTTATTATTAATTTTAATTATATAAATTAATAATAATTATCAATATTCTTAATTATATAAACCGTAATTTTTATTTAATTTTTATTTAATTAATTAAACTAAAATTATTGATAAGGGCAATACAAATGAAACATCATCATTAATAATATACTGCAAAGTTAATATTTTCTTAGAATAAACTATTTATTATTATTATCATTATTATTAATTAATATTAAAGAAATATAATACTATTAAAATTAAATAAATATAATAATATTATATTTAATAAGCCTAATATTATTATTTTTAATAAATGTATTATTATTAAATAATATAATAATATTATTTAAATAGATATGATATTTTTACTTTTAAATAAATGTAACATTATTTTATTTTAATAAATATAATTATATTATATTTAATAAGAAAAGGGTGAAACAAGAAGAAGACCTCCCCAGGGTAGTGGAATCCTCTTAAATTTCTAGCCTTAACGACACCGTATCATCTCCTTGGTCACCACGGACAAAATTTCTATTGTGAGCGACGCCGTTTTGTTCTCCATGCTCCCTACCCAAAAATCCACAAGTGGTGACTTCATTCAACTTTTCCCAGCCCACTGACAGTGACGAGCGTCACACCCACACCGTATTAGGAAATAATAATAATTATAAAATTTTGATGATGATGATTGAAATTAACTACCAATGTTGAATTCACCGTTAAGACCCTGAGGGAAACAAATTTATTGGCGCCAAAATCTTGATCTCAAAATATTGTATATATAATTTTACTGTTATGCGTCTCGTTGGTATATCATTTATTGGAATTAGAAAAATGTGTATTTGCTACTCGGCCAAATGATTCCATATTGAAATATGGAGATTGAATTCCTCCATCAATTAAAAAAAAAAATTGAGTGGAGACTGTTTTCTTCATTATAAAATATAAGTGGAGTAGATATTCCTAAAAAATTAGTAAGCGTAGAAAATATAAACAGATCAGTAGTTATCTGATTGTAATATCAGTCTAAAAAATATGCATGTATGTTCCAAGTAATAACTTTATTAAGGCAATTTGGGGTACATAGGTTGAGATTTTATACTTGTGCCGTGTGAGCTTCATGTAATTTTACATGGCCAAGGACATGTCAAAGTTGATAAACATGCCATTATTAATAAAGAATTATTGATTTAACATTCAAGATTATCGTGTGATATAAGACGTTATTTTAGAATTTTAGAATTATATAATTATAGGTATTTTGTTATTTTCTATTTTAATTAGCACCATGTTTTAGTTTTTTATTTCTATTATAATTATTATTTAGTTTCCTTTTTAGCTTAACTTTTACCTCATTATAAATAGAGATGTCTCTTTATTGTTTTCATAACTTTAGCTTTATTTATTCAATAAAACCCTTCTTTTAAAATTCTTTTTGGGATTATCTATTGAAACCTCTCTTGTAGAATCATTTGGGTTAGAGTGTAATCTTATCTCATTTAACACATTATTAAATTCTTATTTAGTTGTTTGCATTAGAATGAGATTTAATCAGTTTCAATTAGAATGTAATCTACAATTTCACTATTAATTCCACTTTCGCTACCTTGCTATGTTATCATGAAGTATCAATTCTGCTCTCGCTGTCCCGCTCCATCATCATGATTAATCCAAAATTTTAAAATAAATACATGCAACCAAAATCAGAAATTATTTGAACTTTATTACACTATTTTTCATTAGATTACGAATAGACTTTCAAAGAGATTTAATTTCAAACAACTTTAATTCGACAGTTACTCTCATTCACTTCTAATACTGCTAATAACTTAAAGCTAAAGTTTTTCTTCTTCAGTAATTAGATCTGAGCAGTGCAGGGTGCTAACACATGAGTATTTGTACTACAATTTTTAAATTGATTAAAACAAATCGCTTCACTGATCAGAATATCATCAATACCCAAAAAAAATATATTAAGAATTTTTAGAATTCACATGACAAAATATATGTATATAATTGATTTACGTGGGCTTTGTGAATCAACCACAGAAAAGCCCACAACATGATCCAACGAGACCGATTCTTCTCGGCCACTGAGCATAAATTTCCCAAGTTTCATAGTGAACGACACCGTTTTGTTCTACTTGCTCGCCACGCAAAAAACTGCCAAGGAGTCACTTCACTGAAGTGCAAATGTCAGTCATCTGCACAGTTCACACGTTTATGAATAAATTGAAAAACAAATAGAGAAATTATCCTCAAAAGATTATTGAAATGGCTCTCTCCAGATCCAGCTTATTTGTTTGTTTGATTAATAGTAGATCATGTATGCTAAACCTTGCATCGACTATTATTGTAATGTGTTACATAGATATCGATGTAATCTTGGAGTAATCTTTTATTGTTCTCACCTTACGGTGAGTAGCAGTGCTACATGGCGATGTCCGGTCTGCGTGTCCAGTGCTAAATAATCTAGAGAAATTTTTTTATTCTTATTTTTGTTTTTGTTATTTTTATTTTTCATTTTTGGGTGCTTGTACAGCTGCTCTGTGGGTGTTGCTTTACCAGTGTACTCAACATTCAAGGGAATTGAGAGGAAAGATGAAGATGAGCAACAAAAGTGGCTCATGTATTGGGCAGGTTGGAATTTATTTTTATTTTTATAATTTATTATTATTATTTTTTGTTAGGCTTGTCACCTTGCTTGTTTTGTTACATGAGGTTTTCATAGACTCCTAAATTTCCTCTGTTTCCATTATTTTTAGCCCAAGTGTTTTCCTGTTAGATGCTTTGATCAGTTGGGCAAAAAAATTGAATATTACCTTTATGGTTATAGTGATGCTGAGATCTTGCATGGGTGAAAATATATAGCTCTACTATTCATGATGACCATCAATGATGAAAGTAACAAATGTGCAGAAATTCTTATCACATGTTGATAAATTTTGTAATCAATAAAAGATAAGGCTGGTTTGATCTGAGGATATATATCTGGCATTGGTGCTTGCCCTTGATGAACTTTTGATAGTACTTGTCCTACTGACTATTTGCAGCTTATGGAACTTTTAGCATTGCTGAGGCTTTTGCAGACAAGTTTCTTACTTGGTAAAGTTTTTGAGTACTAGTGATTTCTTCCTTTTGCTTGTGTAGTAAGTATTTATCATATATATTTCGAAAAGATAAGCAAGTGTACATCTTTTCCCACGCATATACGCACGACGCTTAATTATCTATGCCTAATTGATGTTACTGCCTTATCTTGTTTCATCATTTCAGGTTTCCCATGTATTATCACCTGAAATTTGCATTTCTTGTATGGCTTCAGCTTCCATCTACTGATGTAAGTTTAAAAATAACGCTTGTAACTTTGGATCATATTGAAAAAATGGGGAAGTGTACTTGTATTTATATTTATTTGTGATGAAAATTAATGTAGCTTAATATGTTTAACTTTTGACTTCAAGTTAACTCATGGTGATAAACTTCCTTATTTCTTGTTAGGGGGCAAGGCAGTTGTACGAGAACTACTTGAGTCCATTCTTGTTGAGGTGTCAAGCTAAAGCTGATCAACTCAGGGCCACTACACACGCTAAATTTGATCAACTCAGGGCCATTACACAAGCTAAGGTCGATCAACTCAGGGCCCTCACACTGCGTCCATTCTTGTTGACGTGTCAAGCTAAAATTGATCAACTGAGGGCCATTGAGACATGGTATGTTATGTAGTGTTGTTATCATATTATGGGCGATACTAGTTTGACTTATCCGTTTGATTGAATGATAGTGTGGTACTCCCCATATTCTCAAGAATATACAGAAAGTTGAAACCTCTGAGCAAAGTTCGACTTTCGCTTCCATTGCGAAATTGTAACTTGTGGTAAATAAGGCACTTTAAAATTGTTTATATTGGGTCAACCTCAACCCATAGATACCCTGTGCAAGTCTTGCTGTATTGCACTCAACACTTCCCCTGTTGTTTCCGATGAAGTATATGCTCTGCTAAAATTTACAGGTTGGACGTATCAGCTCAATCAAGGCAGAAATTAAATGTGGGGGGGATACATTCTTTGCATTTTTCTGGTCAGGTAATGGTAGATACCTTTCTTTTGGTGCATGCTTGTCTTGTTAGTTCAGTGATTTCCATGTAGATTCGAAGTATTTTACTTGTTTCTGGACCAGCTCCAAAATATAGATCCAAATAAACCTGAAGGACGAAATGCGGTTGAAGACCTGGATGGAATAACCTCAGACACAGACACTGAGTCTGATCTTGAGGTTGAGGAGACTTTGATCATGCATGTCAGTTTCGGCAAATTGAGTTACTCTTGTTATGAACCGAGACCCTATCGTAGGATTTCCAAATCGTATCTGCTCGAATAATCAAGGCTTCTTTGCCACCTAAATGGGACAACATGAACATACGTTATCCCTCAGTATCATCTCTTTACAATCTCAAAAATCTTTTGGTCATTTGCATTTGTAAGGCGTACTTGTGGTAGTTCATTCCCAGAATTTATCTTTTGATGTAGTGGTTAATTTGTAGTAAAAAGTTTGAGATTCAGTGGACATGGTATTGTAAATTTTCAATTACGAACTGCACCTGGTAGAAATCAACTATGTTTTTGTATGGATTCTCGAAGTTTCAGATTTTAACATCAGATAACTAGGTTCTGTACAATTTAAATTTCGTTTTTCTAGTAGCATCCCCAAATACTCTAAATAGGCATACTTATTAGGAAACCTATTATATTAATAATCTTAAGTTAATTAAGATAGTCATTGGTCTTTAATTCTCAATCTAAAACCAGTAGAAACGTTCTGTTTATATTTTCCCACGTGGTATGAAAAATATTACTGAAATTGGTGTGCATGTTTTGGATGAACTATATGTACTTTTTCTTCTAAGAAAATCTTGATATTCAATGATTGTGATAAATTATTTGATTTTGTATTAACTGAAACTTTCATATTCTTATCCTGCTGACAATGGTGGCTTTAAGTATAGGCGAGAAAAGCGATTGCCTAAGGTCCTATATTATTTTAAGGCCTCATTTTTTTTTTGAGTATTTCTTAATAGTTCTTTAATTAATAAATATCTTTTTAAAAAAAATTATGTATTGTAGAAAACCCTATTAGACATCTTTATAATTAACAATTATACCATAACTTAGAATTATTTTTTATTTATTTATAGAAAATCAATATTTGGTAGCCTTAATGTTCAAAAGATATAATTAATAAAATTGTTTAGTCATTAATTCATTCATTATTAGTTTTTTTAAAAAAATTTACATTTTTTACCTTTTAACTTTCCTAAAAAAATGAAAAATTTTGACTTTTAATATTCCTTTTAATTCCTTGTAGTATAAAAAATCAATAGATAAATAGGTTTCTTGCTCTCTTTTTTTTTTTTTTTACAAAGAGAATTATTACATTCATTGATTCATTTTAAAAAGAAAAAATTAGTTTCTTAAAATACAAAGTGCATATCTATTATTTGATAATCAATTCATCATCTCAATTTTCTGCTATTCTAAATAAAAAAATATTCTATTTGAAAAAAATATTGTTTTTATTTATTTGTTTGTTTATTTTTGTAATAATTTTAATGGAAGTAAAAAAGATATCTTCTTGCTTATTTTTTTAAGTTTGGTTTTTGAAAATTTTTAAGATCTTTTTTATTACTATTAAAATTCAAGAGTTAAAAGTCGAATAAATTTTGTAGTCTTTTATATTTCTTTGAGTATTGAAATTACAAAATAAAAAAAGGCCCTACAAAAAAATTTTGCCTAAGGCCCCATATACTCTAAAGCCGGCCCTGCCTGCTGATAGTGGATTGTATATAATACAGTAGATTTTCTTTACAGTAGGTTTGAGGAAAATGTACAATCAAGCTCTCAATTAGTAGCAATCATGTATTGAAGTTTCCGAAAGATATCAAAGTTAACTTGAGTTTATATCTGTTACACTATGGATAATATGCATGATATTATGATATCGTTCACATCTTACAATATTATTTCGGAACCGGTGCTTAACAGGTTCCGTTCCACCAGAATTTTGTGACTCTCTCCATCTTCAAGTATTTTATTTGGAAAATAACAAGCTTACAGGTTCCATCCCTGAGAGCTTAGGTCGTTTCAGTTGTTTGAAAAAGTTGAATTTGGCGAGGAATAAGTTATCTGGCTCAATTCCAACTAGTTTTGGGAACTTGAAATAGCTTACAAACCCACATAGATTTAAGCTATAATGAGCTTGCTGGTGAGCTTAATCCTTTGTTTTTGAAGCCCCACCAAGCTCAAAATGTGTGACAAAGAACAAGTATTAAACTCACCATCGAACTCATTATAACTTAAATCCAAGTGGGTACGAAAGCCCTTCCGACTAGTTTGCACCAAGCCAAAAAATACGCTTACATTTCTCTAATTTGCTGATCATCATCACCACCTCCATCAAAGTCATCATCTGATCTTGATGATCCTTCTCCTGCTCCTCCACTGCCTTCATCTCCTTCCCCAACCTCATTATTCATCGCCACCGCAGCGTCCGTGTCCCGGAATAGTCCAGCCTGCTAATGATAATTAATAATTCGTCAAGAACACAACACCCACACCAACAAAAATGAAATAAACTACTAAAAAATAACATAGCAAAGCAAATAACGGAAAAATAAAATAAAATAACACAATAAAGTATTTAGGATTTTGGAGTTATACAAGGCTTAGAGAGAGCGCAGGAGAGGCAAAAAAGTCTTTGGTGCGACGAGTGGGTGGCTTGCTACACGTGGACGCTGTTGGGAAAATATGCTCTTTAAAAGCATATGTGTTTATTTAATTGTAATAAACAATTTTTCTGATTAATAAAATAAATGAGGTATTTTATTCAAATATCTTAATTGCAATAATATTTGTATTAAAGTCCATTTAATCATATTATATGTATTTATGTGATCACCATGTGGATTCACAGAAGACATAAATACAAGTTATCTTATGATTAAATAAATTTAGTTCGCAGTTGATAAATAAAGTTGGGCACTTTATTTAGGTATAGACTGTAATAAATTCATTGAATGATTTGTCTTAATCATGTATGAATTTATTGATGTAGTACGACTACATTGAACAGGATCACATATGAGATTTAATTAACTTTGTAATAACTGTCAGACTTATTAAATCTCATAGGCGTTGATTTTACTGTAATCTTAATCTTGAGTTAATTATGATTTCATGATTGTGATTGTTATTTCATTTGAGTTACCAATGGGCACGACACATCCTTGTGGTCAAGATTACCCGGTATCTTGGTGGGAGCAATTATGAGTATTGGAGTTATGGATTAACAATATAGAATTTGTACAACACATCTCTTGATAGGTTTTCGGTACTTGATCATAGAATTCTCTGGCCAGAGTGTGTCAACATATTTAGTATGTTGAAAATGATCATTAGAGGAAACCAGTAAGGATCAAGGAATAAGATGTTATTAAATTGATTGGACAGTTGAGATATCAATTTAATTAACGATGTGGTACAAAGGATTGTGCAGTAAAGAAATCAATGTGGCTTGGGACGAATTATTATTCGAGCATACAATTATGGAAGTCAGTTCCAATCTTTTAGTGGAGTAGATTTGGAATTAAATAATTGGGCTAGTTTAATTACAGGCCTAATTATTGTAGCCACTATTGTATGTTCCCAAATGATCCCCGGGTTAGCTCATTTAATTGACTGCACCACTACTGGACTAATAAGTAAGATAACTAGCTATTTGGGTCAAAAGCCTAAATATATCATTTAGTGAGAGGCTCCATTTAATTAGCTTTTGTATAAGGGGCCTTATGTTATTTTACAAGGTGGGTCCCCTATTGAAAAAGAAAATAACGTGAGTTTTATTTAGAGCATTATTTGGAGCCTAAGGTTTTCACTAAAGGGTGATATAAAAGGCTTATTTTTTCCTAAAGAAAAAGACGGAAGCCACTTTATACAGATCAGAGAAAAAGATTTTTCTCTCTATTGTTGAGAGAAAAATTTTCTCGTGCTAGTTGCTTTGGTAGTGATAAAGGCGCCCACACGTCAAGTGCAGATCGAACCTGAGTCATAACCTGGAAGATCATTGGAGACTGTTCGTGATCTAACAAGCGTGGTGGTGACGGATCGTGATCTAACATGAGTGGTGGCGGCGGATCGTGATCTAGGAGCCTAAAACACTTCAGCAGGAAAAGCCAACTCGGATTTTCAAGGTACGATTTCTGGATTACGTATTCCTATATATTATATGAGAGCGGTCCTTAAAAGGTTTTATAAAAATTTAAAAACCTAATTTTTCCCCAACAATTGGTATCAGAGCCATCTCATATTAATATATAAGAATTTCGTATGAAATTAATCTTGATATTTATGTATTAGAGTGGCACAATTTATTCAGATATATATTATTTGTTTAATATATGAATAAAGCATGTTTTGGTTTGTCTTAATCATGGTTAGATTTTCTGTTGTATTTTTTCTTTGGATCTGTAATAGGAGGGGTGGTTTTTTATCACCATGTTTCCCTCATGATTTATTTTACTGTTATAGAATTTTTGTAAGCCAAAATTGGCCTAGGAAATTTGTAAATTAATCTCGGATTTTCAAGATCGGAGCGACGGAGGCCGGGAATTTTGACAGCGGCAACCAGCAGCAAGCAGCGCACGGCCAGCAACACATGTTGCCAGCAAGCGCGCGCTGCAAGCCAGCAGCCAGCGCTCGCGGGAAGCGTGGCTTGTGCGCGCAGCACGCGCTGGCACAGGCTGCACGCGCAGCAAACAGCGCGCGCGGCCAGCGTGGCCAGTAGCGCGAGCTGCACGAGCAGCAAGTTGCGTGCGCGAGTTTGGAGCGTTTCCGGCAACATGGCGGCGGGTGGTTCGGCGTCGATGGCTGGAAACAGTGAACAGGGGATAGGTTTTTGGAGATGGCGGCTGGGGAAGAGAGAAAGAAAAATATGGAATTAGGGTTTCATGGTTTCTATCATGGAGGTCCCTATGGTTCCATAAGTTTTCATTTGGGCAGAAAAGTTTTAATTTTTTGCGTTTAAATCCAAAAACAGTTTTGGGTTTAATGAATCCTAGTTTTAGGCCCAATTTCAATTGGGCTTAATGGATTAAAAATGCATAGACAAAATTAAATACATTAAATTTATTTTTGGTCCAAAAGTTTTATTTTAATAATAAAAAAAATAAAACTATTTATTTATTTATTTCCTTTCAAAATTAAAATTGGACCAATTATAAATTTAAAAGCCCAATTTCCCCTAGTCCATTAACAAAAACAAGCTTATGGAAGATGGACATTGACAAGAAGCCCAATGAAGATTAGGCTTAGGGTTAATCTATTTTTCATTATTAGGAAAGCCATGAATTAAGATTATTTAATTGTTTTTCTATATGTTATGTTTTGGATGTCAACATGCCATGATAACATGTCATATAGAATAGGTGGTGCCACTCTATGCATAATGATACATGTCATTCATTAATTATGAATTTCATTATATTGTTTGAAATTTGCCTATGCTTAATAATATTGGATATCATCTAGATAATATTATAGGAAGCATGCAATTAACAATATGTATGTTTTAAAAATGAAAAATCAATTTTAAAATATTGAGTGGGAGAGGGAAAATTCAAGATAATTTTTCCCACGGGCTCCATTGTTAGTTCAATAATAAAATTATATATATACCTCGACTTCATGATACGGTGATGCTCCCTTCGGAGGGTATATATATTAGATATTTTATTTGATGAACTTCTTCAAAGATAAAATTGAAATATTTTTCAATCGATTGTTCACCCCAACGGTGACTATTGATATGAAAAATACGTAGATTGAAACAATGGTTATACACTCAACTAAAGTTTGTTATTAACCTTCCCAACGAAGCTCTGTTAACAAATTTAGGCCCAAAAGGAGAACGATAATTATTTATCATGTCTTTACATGAAAGTAAATAATCTAATGGATAATTGGGTCTAGTAAGTGTAGACATGACTTCCCCAACGGATAGCTTGTCGAAGCGGTACTAGATTATCGTTACAATAAATTAAAATGCATTTATGATTTTTTGCATTTTTGTCATTTATTGTGAATATTGTTTCAAAGTATTTATGCATGTGTATTTTGTTTTTTCAGAAAATGTCTTCCATCAACCCATTATTATTTATCCTTGTTAAAAATGAACTCACTGGCGAAAATTATTTAGATTGGAAACGCAATCTATTTAATATCCTCATTGCTAAAGGAAGCAAATATGTGTTGACCCAGCCTTGCCCTCCTGAACCATCGTTATACGATTATAGAAATCAGAGGGAGCCTTATGAGAAATGGTGCGAAGCTAACAAAATGGCTAAGCGCTATATATTGGCTTCGATTTCTATGGAACTGCATAAGAAACATCGGAGCATGGAAACAGCCACTGAAATAATGGCTAGTCTTCATCAGATGTTTGAGCAAAATACCCATTTTGCCAGAGAAGCAGCATTAAAACGTATTACGGATACTAAGATGGAAGAGGGCACAAAAGTTCGTGATCATGTCCTCAAAATGATGGACTATTTGAATGAGGTAGAGATTCATGGTGTTCAAATCAATGATAAATCAAAGATTAACATGGTGATTGAATCTTTACCTGATACATTCAAAGAGTTTAAGGTCAGCTATATCTTAAACAATAAAGATATGACCTTAATTGAATTAATGCACGAACTACATGCTATAGAAGAATTTTATCATAGCAGAAAACTTCCTGAAAAAGGATTCTCTTCAAGGCTTAAGTCGAAAGACAAGAATGAGCAAGCAAGAGTTGGGATCGGCAAACTGTCCACTAAAAGAAGTGGCAAGCCAAAAGGCAAGTGTTACAAATGTGGACAGAAGGGTCACTGGAAGAAAGATTGTCCTAAGATTATTAAAATCAGGTATAGGAAATCTTTAAGCTTCCTAATTAGTTCAGATTTCTATTGATTCATTCAATAATAAATTCTGAGATAACTAATCTTATTTATAATTCATTTATTTGGTTTTCAGGAAACCAAGAGATTAAGTGAAGAAAGCTTCAAACAGCAGTTGAGGACGTGCTAGTTTATATCAATTGAAAGACTAGATCAATTTTACAAGACTTTAGTTTTGGTATTTGTCTTTATTTTTCCAAATATTAGAGGAATTTAATTTCGGTGGCTTGTTTTAATAAACAGGAGTACACTGTTATTTATGGATCCTCTGTTTATTACTTATTTTGGTTATTTATAAAGACAATTTATATCATAGAAGTACATTGATCTATTCAAAGTAAGATATAATGATAAAAAGTATATGCATTTATCTAAGAAAAGAAATGTTTCTTCTAACCAAAAATCACCTCTGATATTTATGCTTAAGTCATATAAACTATAATAAGATTTTAAGAAAATGATTAATGATAGACTTGTTGGCCTATTAAGATTGATCATTGTAACTCTATAAATCTTATTTAGAAAAGTAATATGACAAGAATGCTCTTTTTGAGCTAAAAGCATAACATTGTATTTGATGATTTAGCGCATACAAATGTATACGGACTAATCAGTTTACATGTTATAAGAGGTTATGAGTATTCTATCAATCTTGTTGATGAATATTCATTTTATTTATGTTTGTCTAAATGCGTCATGATTCCATTGCTTTTGAAATTCAAAAGAGTACGTGGATAAGACAGAAGCAATTAGACAGGAACATAAAAGAACTTCGATATGATCGAAACAAAGAATATCTCTATGGAGAATTCAAGCACTATTTGGTTGTCAATGAACACTATGATACAATAGTGTAATTAAATGGAGAAACAAGATTCTTTTGGATAAGACAAGATATATACTAAGTGGTTTATCATTTACCTTTTTGATTCCAGATACTAGTATTTGAAACTACAAAGTTTATTGAACTTAGTTTTATCTATCTCGGTGTCTACTACTCCAAGATATTATGAAAAAGTCACAAACATAGTTTGAGACACATTCGTATTTGGAATTTACTAGAATCAGAGATAGAGAAGATGGATTCGTGTTCAGAAGCTTGCATGTTTTAGGTATCTTAAAGGAATAAGGGAAAGTCTGAATTATAGTCCTCAAGATAGGAATGTATTTATAGAAATATTCTTTACTTTCTTTGAGGAATACTATATAATGACTTATAACCTAAGAGTAAGGTAAAACTAGAGAAATAAAAGAGATCAGGTTGATGCTCAACTTTCAACACCTGTTATAGAACAGGAAGAACAGCAACAACCAGCTGATCAATACAAGATTATCCTTGAACAACCATCACTTTTAGAACCTCGTCGTAGTGGGAGGGTAACTAGGTTACCTGCGAGATACATGCTTTTGGGAGAAACCTATACGGCTATCTCAGATGAACATGTACAAGATCCCACTAGTTACAACGAAACTCTAATAGATAGAGATGTTGAATTTTAGAAAAAGGCCATGAATCAAGAAATGGAATCTATGTATTCCAATAAAGTCTGGGAACTTGTAGAGGCACCAAATGGGGTAAAACCTATAGGGTGCAAGTAGATCTACAAGAGAAAAAGAGGAGTAGTCGGAAGGGTGGAAACATTTAAAGCAAGATTAGTAGCCGAAGGGTTTACTCAGAAAGAATGAATCGATTATGAGGAAACCTTTTCTCCGGTTGCTATGCTTAAATCCATCAGGATTCTGCTCTCCTTTGCTGCAGTGCTAGATTATGAAATTTGGCAAATGGATGTCAAGACTGCCTTTCTTAACGGGCATCTTGAAGAAAACATCTACATGTAGCAACCAGATGGATTTATACAAAAAGGCCAAGAACACATGGTATGTAAGTTGCAGAGATCCATTTATAGATTGAAGCAAGCATCTCGGTCATGGAACATCAGATTTGATCAAGCGATAAAATCGCTTGGATTCATTCAGAACATTGATGAACCATGTGTGTACAAGAAAATTCAGGAAAAATTTGTAGCCTTCCTAGTTCTTTGTGTAGACAATATTCTCCTGATTGGAAACGATATAGGAGTATTGACTACAATAAAGATTTGGTTAGCAAAATAATTTGATATGAAAGACCTGGGAGAGATAAGTTATATTCTTGGTATCAAGTTACTACGAGACCGGAAGAATAAAACTTTAGCCTTGTCTCAAGCGGTCTATATCGATAAGATATTGGCTAGATTTAGCATGGAAAATTCCAAGACTGATTTATTACCATTCAGACATGGAATTACATTCTCTAAGGATCAATCACCTAAAACATCTGAAGAGATAGAGAGAATGAGACGAGTTCCCTATGCAACAGCTGTGGGAAGTCTCATGTATGTCATGCTTTGCACTAGGCCAGACATCTGTTTTGCGGTAGGGATGGTTAGTAGATATCAATCTAATCCTGGACCTGAACACTGGACTGGGGACAAGCCTATAATGAAGTATCTGAAAAGAACTTAAAATTATATGCTTGTGTATTCTGGTGATAAACTTATTCTAGTGGGTTATACTAATTCTGATTTTTTGTCAGATAAGGATTTTAGAAAATCAACTTCCGGCTATGTGTTTACATTGGGAAGTGGAGCTATTAGTTGGATGAGTGTGAAACAATCTTGTATCACAGACTCAATAACTAAAGCTGAATATGTGGCTACATCTGAAGCTGCAAAAGAAGCTATATGGCTCTGTAAGTTCCTACGAAATCTTGAGGTGGTACCTATTGTAACTGCACCCCTTAAACTATTTTGTGATAATGGTGGTGCGGTAGCTCAATCTAAGGAACCAAGGAACCACAAGAAACAAAACATATTGAAAGGAAGTATCATCTTATAAGGGAATAGTGTAGAAAGGTTATATAAAAGTGCCCCAAATGGCATTAGATGCTAAATGGCAGATCTTATTACAATGGCCATTAGTGGGAAACCTTTATAACCTGCACTTAGAGCCCTAGAGCATGTGCAATATGCCAGATATGCTTTGAGAGCTAGTGGGAGATTGTTGGGAAAATATGCTCTTTAAAAGCATATGTGTTTATTTAATTGTAATAAACAATTTTTCTGATTAATAAAATAAATGAGGTATTTTATTCAAATATCTTAATTGTAATAATATTTGTATTAAAGTCCATTTAATCATATTATATGTATTTATGTGATCACCATGTGGATTCACAGAAGACATAAATATAAGTTATCTTATGATTAAATAAATTTAGTTCGCAGTTGATAAATAAAGTTGGGCACTTTATTTAGGTATAGACTGTAATAAATTCATTGAATGATTTGTCTTAATCATGTATGAATTTATTGATGTAGTATGACTACATTGAACAGGATCACATATGAGATTTAATTAACTTTGTAATAACTGTCAGACTTATTAAATCTCATAGGCGTTGATTTTACTGTAATCTTAATCTTGAGTTAATTATGATTTCATGATTGTGATTGTTATTTCATTTGAGTTACCAATGGGCACGACACATCCTTGTGGTCAAGATTACCCGGTATCTTGGTGGGAGCAATTATGAGTATTGGAGTTATGGATTAACAATATAGAATTTGTACAACACATCTCTTGATAGGTTTTCGGTACTTGATCATAGAATTCTCTGGCCAGAGTGTGTCAACATATTTAGTATGTTGAAAATGATCATTAGAGAAAACCAGTAAGGATCAAGGAATAAGATGTTATTAAATTGATTGGACAGTTGAGATATCAATTTAATTAACGATGTGGTACAAAGGATTGTGCAGTAAAGAAATCAATGTGGCTTGGGACGAATTATTATTCGAGCATACAATTATGGAAGTCAGTTCCAATCTTTTAGTGGAGTAGATTTGGAATTAAATAATTGGGCTAGTTTAATTACAGGCCTAATTATTGTAGCCACTATTGTATGTTCCCAAATGATCCCCGGGTTAGCTCATTTAATTGACTGCACCACTACTGGACTAATAAGTAAGATAACTAGCTATTTGGGTCAAAAGCCTAAATATATCATTTAGTGAGAGGCTCCATTTAATTAGCTTTTGTATAAGGGGCCTTATGTTATTTTACAAGGTGGGTCCCCTATTGAAAAAGAAAATAACGTGAGTTTTATTTAGAGCATTATTTGGAGCCTAGGGTTTTCACTAAAGGGTGATATAAAAGGCTTATTTTTTCCTAAAGAAAAAGACGGAAGCCACTTTATACAGATCAGAGAAAAAGATTTTTCTCTCTATTGTTGAGAGAAAAATTTTCTCGTGCTAGTTGCTTTGGTAGTGATAAAGGCGCCCACACGTTAAGTGCAGATCGAACCTGAGTCATAACCTGGAAGATCATTGGAGACTGTTCGTGATCTAACAAGCGTGGTGGTGACGGATCGTGATCTAACAGGAGTGGTGGTGGCGGATCGTGATCTAGGAGCCTAAAACACTTCAGCAGGAAAAGCCAACTCGGATTTTCAAGGTACGATTTCTGGATTACGTATTCCTATATATTATATGAGAGCGGTCCTTAAAAGGTTTTATAAAAATTTAAAAACCTAATTTTTCCCCAACAGACGCCCCCATAGCAATGAGAAAACCAAGAAAAAAAAAGTTGTTGTCTTGAGAGGGTTGATGAAATGGTTCTTGTGAGCAAAAATGGTGGCATGTTGAAGTGGGGTGAGCTTTGATTTAAGGACGTCAATTATCAAACAAAACAGAATGAAGTCTAAAAACACATTAATGTTGTGTTTACTTGCTGGAGTGGGAGTGAGGAGTGTGGATTTCTCCCACTCCAGCGTTTACTTACTTAAAATGGGGAGGGATTGGGAGTCCCACTCCGTGGGCCCCACCCATTTTTGGAGTGGGGAGTGGGAATCCACTCCCACCTCTCCCATTTCTATCCTTTTTTTTATTTTATGTTTTATAATTAATAAAATAAAATAAATAATATTACATTTATTTGAATAATAATATTATATTTAACTAAATAATAATTTACATTGATTCTAAGTTAAAATTATTTTAAAATAATATTATTATATTAATAGAGAATTAATAAATATAATATTATTATATTTATTTTAAAAATAATAGTACTATATTTATTTAATATTAATAATAATAAATACTTTATTCTAATAAAATATTAATTTTGTACTAAATAATATTATATTATTATTTTATATAATAATAAATTTAATATAATTATATTAAATAAAATAAAATAACATTTCATTTTATATTAAAATTAAAATTAATAATTTATTGTTCATAATTAAGAATATTAATAATTATAATAAATTTACAAATATAATAAAATAAATATTATTCATTAAATATATTTTTTATTAGTTTTGTAATTAAAAACTATAATTCTTTAAATAAGGATAAAATTGTAATTTGAAACTATTTACTCCCAATCCAAGACAAAGTAAATACATAAATTGGATTCTGATCTCCATTCCATGCTTCCATTCCAGTGTAAGTAAACAACCTACTCCCACTCCCACTCCACACTCCCAATCCTAGGATTCACAATCCTAGGATTCCCACTCCTCAGGATTTCCAATCCAATCCAAAAAGTAAACGCTACCTAAAAGAAAAGGAATTGTTGTGTTTGTGTGTGAGAGAGAAAAAGAGAGTGTATGTATTTGTTTGTTTTATTGAGAAACGAAATGATGAAAAAGGGTGTTAGGAGTTGACTGTTAGAAATTCTGTGTGAAAATGTGAGGATTCAAGTCCCTCAACCAACTTTTGAAGGATATATTAATTAACACTAGCTAATTGAAATTTGCAATTATTCAAATTAGTGTCAAAATTACATATCCACCAATATTGCAATTTGCAATACTCAACTGAAAATAGTTTTATAGGAAAAAATAGCATTAACATAAATTTTGTTCTGTATATAGGTAAAAAGAAATATATTTCAAACTCCAGTTAATTTTATATGTAGAAATATGATAAAGATTAAATTTTCATCCATTTGATAATTAAGAATATATCTAACTAATTAAGAATGCTTTAACAAATCAACGGATAGCATAGTCAATAAAATCAAAATTATATACTTGCTGAGTTGATTGATTATTTTTTTCCGAAGTAATTAACTCAAAATCTTGAAAGTTTCTTTATACCTAATGAAGAAATATGGTATCCAACATTGCTAGGCGGTGGTTTTAGGCTTTGGAGAAGCTAAAATTGTAGAAATGAAAGTATCTTTTTTGCCCAAATTTTTACTCTCATAAGGGACTTTTACTCTATTCACATTTCATAAAGGGAAGACAATAAATAATTGAATAAGAGATTTAACCTCAAAATATTATGTAGAAACTCAAACTGTTGTTCTCATAATTGTTTATGAGGCCACTCGGCCTTTTGTCCGAGTGATTGCATTAATGGCATTAAATTGCATAGAACGTAGGAAATTGATCCACCACCATCTAATTATAACATCACAAATAAATAAAAGTAAAGATGAAATGGAAATTAATTGGAGCTTTTACCTTGTTGCTATACTTGGTAATGTCCACCTGATTTATGATCCCGATTAGAATGCCTAAAATTACTGCTTTCTTTTTCTTGATTGTATCATCATCACTTTTGTGAAATTTTAAAATAAAAAAAAAAGAAAAAAATGAGGGATGCTGGGTCAATCACTCTTTAAACAACTCGATTGGACACGCGTTTACTACATTGTTTTTTTTATTTTATTCATAAGTGATTATCCACTAACTACTTATTTTTTCACACATGTTTAAACATGTACAAACTTTTTTTTTTTCAGAAAATTCTCCTTGAAGTTGACATTATTTTCACTCGTCCATTGTGGCCTAAACTCTATTAGAAATTTGTTAATGTCATAAGGGTAAAATTATCATTTAATTTTAACAAACAAAAACGACCCCAAATCAAATAAAAAACTCAATGCCACAAATTATCAAAATGTAAATCCATTAATTCAACTGAAAGAAAAATGCTCAGCCTTAACCCTAACTCTAACAGCCACACACTATCAAAATCAAAATGAAATTTTATTTAATTTTTAATCAAATAATAACAAAAAGATGCATCACTGGTGAACAGTAGCTAGTGCCGGTGGCGTGGTGTGGCAAGGCGCGGTGATGTCAGGATTGGGGTTGCCGAATCTACTCGATCCTGCGTTCGGTGATGTCACGCAGTGGCAAGATAGCTGATCGTGATTAAAGTTGGTAATGAGTGAAAGACAAGAGAAGAGGCTACAAATTTTATTTGACTGAGAAGAGAAGGTAATGAATTTTTTTTTTTTCAGAAAGAAGAGGTGAGACTACAATTTTTGTTGGAGGCTGACCATTAAAAAAAGAAAAGAGAGAGAGAGAGACAGAGAGAAGAAGAAGCTGAATTTGGTGCAAGTGAGTAAGAAGACTGGTTTTATTTTGAATGAGATTGAAGATAAGCTTTGTGCCTTGCTGCTGCTGATGCTTTTTTTTTGTTTCCTTCGTTCTTCTTCTCTACTACTACTTTTTTTTTTTTTTGAGAAAGTAAGCCTTTCCATTGATTAAAACTGGAGAATAACATCCACAGCGGGAACTGGGCAGTTTCCTATCCAAAGGATAGGGTCTACACGATCTAAAGCTACCTTTGCCAAGTTATGAGCCATGACATTACACCTTCTTGGTACAAAAAGAATAGATGCCGTGTTCTGCCCTTTTAAACATTCCTAAATTTCTTCTATGTTCCATGATATTTCAGCTAAGCTGCTCTTCCTTTTCAGAACAAGCTCCACAACTTCTTTAGAGTCTGATTCAATAACAAAATGGGCACAATTTGCTTCTCTACTATTACTACTTTGCCTAAATTCTTTTAATTTTTTTGTTTAGTGTTTGGTTTTGATTTGGATATTGGATTGAGTTTGGGATTAGGTTTGGGTTTTAATTCTTTTAATTATTTTCATTTTTAATTTTGGTTATTTTGTTTCATTTATTATAATTTTGATTATTTTTATTTTTTATTTAATATATAAATTGTAAACAATAACCAAAGTCATCTAATACTTTTGTCATTTAGCTCGGTTTTGTCATTTAGCTCGGTGAAATAGTAATTTTACATTAAAGGATCAAAACAATCATTATATTAATATTATGTTAAATTCTCTCACAGTCATAGACATTAGACGATAGTAAAATAATGATATATTTTGTAAACTTTCAATGGAATTCTGTAAAAAATAAAAGATTTATATATTTTTTTAAAAAATTTAAAAAATGGGTGATCGGTAGATATTACCCTTTTATTTATCAAGCACATGTGTCATGTCTTGTCTTTTGAATTTAATGCTTTCTTTTATTTGTTTTATTACCCAATTTGTTCAAAACAATTACAGTTATGCCACTTGTTCAATTTATATAATTTTAGAATATTACCTTTAAGTTAACAAAATTATCTAAATTTTTATTAGGATTCGGGATCTCGTCCTGAACCATATAGAGTTCAGTTCAGTATCATTTTTTAAAAAATTGATTTAAAATTAGTTGAGATTTAATATAAAATTTTATCCCAATTTATTATTTAGAATATCTGGAAATATCAATCAAAAATCTTGATTGCCTTGACTATTATTTTAATTTTTAATTAACTAAATTAAAAAATCATTTATCTTAAAAATAAACAAAAATAATTGACCCAAGCATAAACCCAACAAATTCACTACTTTGCATTCACTTTTAAAGTTTGTTTATTTATTATTTATTTTTTAACGACATTTAGTTTTAAAGTTTAATTAAACTAAACAGATGAAGAAGAAAATAAATTAGTTTGTTGATTTACATATTAAATTTTAGATAATGAATGGATAAAATCGGGACGTTGGCATTTAGAATCGCAACTTGCAACATAAAGCAAGAAGAGTGTGTGAGTAACAAGCTTTACCATTTCTCTCTTATATACATATTTATTAGGATGAGTTGAGACTTGATATTTTTTTCCCTCTCTCTCTTAAAATAACTTGTTTTTCAATTTTTAATCAGGTATATATAAGAACCACGTTGGTCTTGGGATTTGAACGAATTATCTTTAGTTCAAGTGAAAGATAACAAATTAACTTTTCAAAAAAAAAAATCATAACAAATTATTATACAAGCCAAAAAAAATTTATTCACGATCAACTCTTATTATTATATCAGCAAGTTACTAAAGGATTATATTTCTTTTTTCTTTTTTTTGGTCTGAACCACGAGGTGGTCCTAAGTGGGCCCCAACTGTAAGAGGCACCTTGAAGTCCGTACCACAACTTAGACTAATCTTCACTCGCACCAGGTCGGTTTGTAAAGGGTAAAGTACTGGCCAAAGTGGTGACTCCATACGAGAACGGGGCTTGAATCACTGACCTCTCTTAAGAAGTGAAAGTGTCAAACCACTTACACCAACCAACTTTGGTTTATAACACTTGTAATAATTCAAATTATTTCAGTCACGACAATTACGATGATTTTTCATTTGCTCGATGGCATGGGGCAATTGCTGGATACGAAAAGGCCCAGCAATCAAGCCCAACAGAAAAAGGACCAAATGGAAGCCCAATACTGTTTCTACTCTTGACACACAAGACACAGCAAACGGCATCTTCTTCAAGCAAGACTTATTAACACATTTATTAATTTTATTTCTTTTAATTTCAATAAAAAATTTGATAACAAAATAGCTAATTTGAGAAATATGGTCAAGAAGTGTGTGCAAATTTTAAAAAATAATAAAATAATAATAATTTTCATAAATTTATTAATTGTATTTTCTAATTAAAAAAAGATATTTTTATGTCTATATAATATATATGAGGTTATACGTGGAACTGTATGAAAGATCAAACTTTTCAATATTAAATTTTACAAAAATATAGTATAGGATTAGGTGATTTTCACCTAAGAATTTTTTTTTAAAAAATAACCAAACATCATAATTAGTTTTAAATTTCTCAAAATTTCTTTTGAACCTCTCATTTGCTTCTCAAAATAACTTCTTATTTGTTGACATAAAGGAATAATGCGAAAGTGCCTCTATTGTAAATTAAATTATTATTATTATTGTAGTTGTTATAGAACTTTATTTCTTGTTATACTCATGATACACTCATAAATCACAGCTTATAATGATTTGAGTGGGATACAAAAACAAAAACCTTTAGGACAGATTTGTTTGTTTTCATTTTTACAACAAAATCCATTTTTAGATGGACAATCCCTCACACAATCAGAATCTTGGGTGCAACGAATTGGTAACCCTCCAGTGTAGGCTTCAGCACTTGGTAACTCAAAGATTGTGATGCCTGCAAATTGAGGTCAATAATTCATGATTATAGAGAAATGAAATAAAAAGCGAAATGTGTTAGTAATTAGTAAAAAAATATACAAAGAAAGAGAGATATTTGGGACATTGACTAACCATATGCAACGATCATGAGAACGACCAAGAAAGTTAGTTTAAACGAGACTTTCTCCATTTGCTGTAAGAAAAAGATTATGCAGGATGTTTCTTTGAGTGGGAAAAAAAATCTAAAAAAATTGTATGCAAGAACTTTGTTCTTCACCTAATATTTATAGAGATGTAATATACAAATGGTAAAATGGCACACCCAACTTCTAAGTTATTTTATAGAAAAATCACAACAAATCAAATAAACTTGCAACCGATTAATATTCAAATCATTAAACCTAGCCCAATAGGAAACAATAAAAAAAAGGAAAAAAAATAATTTTTTTCATTTTTTTCCAGCTTCGCATTAACAACGCAGACACATTTTCCGTTGTTGGTAAAATCTCCATCCATCTTAGCTCATAAATTTAATTACATCATTACAATCTCTCAATCAACATCTACACAGTACATGTAAGTTGATGATCCCACTATTAATTCCATTTCACGTTGATTAGGGTAAAAAAAAAAAAAAGGAAGTTTTCTTGTATTCATGTAATTTCTATAATCTCTTAAAAATTCCATATGAAGTAGGTCTATTTTGCTATTAACTAAATATCCCAGATTTTGTATTATTGAATCCATTTATTGCCTTAAGGCTATATATATGCATATTTTTTAACTTTACTTTGAACTCATCTCGTGCCATTGAGTTTTTGACTTTCTTCTGTTTATTGCTACCATTTTTAAATTAAAAAAATTGATTCAATCGATGGACTTATTAATAATTGATCAACTTAATTTCATTTAATTGATCAACCTAGTTTTCTTTCATTAACGTTTTATAGCATGATTCATTCGTGATATATATTTACAACATTTTTTTTATGTGTCCTTTGCTTCAATTCACTCATAATAAATCTTAAAATCATTAACGACCATCGTGATTTAACTATAATAGTCTGAAAACAATATGAAAAAAAATATAACTCTATGGATAATTCAATTTTAAGGGTATTATCAGACAAATCATTGCACTAACAATTTTGATTGTTTGCTTACAAAAGTAAAATATGCATTTGTATAACTGGTTTTGCAATAAGAAAAAATGTTAAAAGGTACCCCAATATTTTCTTTCAAGTTTCAAGTTAATTATATGGTTGCTAAGTGAATTAAGAAAGTAACCTCATTGGCCTCTCTTATAATATGGATGTCTTTTGAATTATCTTAATTTAGAATTTATTGACATACACTAATTGATAATTAACTTTTTTGTTCTCATAAGTGATCTTCTTCTTTATGCTTCACCAATGGTGACAACATTTTAAATCAATAAGATATTCATTATATTAGCAGAAATTACGAGGGATCTCAACGAGAATATTAGAATAACCCAAAATAATAAAAAGGATGATTGTGGCTTGAACACTGGTTCTCGCCACAAGTTGGGCTGGTTTATGCTCAATCCACGGCCATAACATCCTAGGAAAAGTTGAATAAATAATATTTTGTGAGTTCTTGATGGAGCGAGAGTAGCGGAAGCAAAATTGATTGGGTAAGACAAAGCGGAAGTGGAATTGATAGAATAGAAAACACTAAATATCATTCTAATACTTGACCAAGCCAACGCGATTAGGTTACGTTTTAATCGAAGCATGATTAGATATCATTTTAATCTTAATGACTCAATAAGATTTTTAATAACGCTTAAAGCGAAATTATATGACGTTTTAATCCAAACAACTCTACAAGAGATATTTTGATAGATAATTCCAAAGGAAATTATAAAAGAGGAAACTAAATTATAAAAGAAGAAACCCACTTCCCTAAATTAACTTAAAAAAAGGGAAACTAAATCGCAATTATAATGGAAATAAAATATACTTTTTCTAAGTTAACTAAATCTCATGCCTTAATTGACTCTAATAAAAATAGAAAGTTTAAAAATAATAAAATACCATAATTGACTCTAATTAAAATAGAAATCCTAAAATAATAAAATTTTGGAATTTTAAAATTTCTAAAATAACGTCCTACATTAGTTCTAGTTGATACTGTTAATTTTGCAGAAAATATTTTTTAACATATTAAAATCTTCATAAATCTTTTATAGACCTTTCCTCATTTAGGCCTTCTCGAAAAGCTAGAACTTACAATCAAACTTTTGCCCCATTATATGACATATGTTAGTAAAATTCATTTTTACAAATGATAATTCTATTCACCCCTTTCTTTATATTTTCTAAAAGATCTAAAATTTTACTCCCATACTTACGGAAAAATTCAACCCTTCTAATGATAGGCGATGGTGATGATGAGAGAGAAAGAAAAATAAAATAAAATTAATTAATAATATAAAAAATTTTAATTATAGTAATTTTAAAAATAAACATTTAATACCCATAACTAAGACATCGTTGAGTTGGGTTGGGACCCCAGGCATGGTCATAGCAGGTATGAAACTTTTTCAATTGTCCGGTTCCTTAGTTAGCTCCTCAAACTTCAGAAAGTATACATTTCCGAGGAGGTGTCTTCACCTAAAACCAAATCAACTTATTTGAGCTCAACAAAAGTTTGTATCTCCCTCTAAGTAACATATATTTATATGGTCTCAACATACACCTAATATTGAAATTCTTTTCAAAAGCATCACTTCATTCAATGAAAAGCACATTGGCCATTGTATTTGCCGTCTTTTACTAAGCGGGTACCATCAAGATCAACCACTACACCACTTTTTATGCTACTTGAAAGAAGATTATAAATATTTTAGAGTTCCACAAACTCTATAATATAGAAATTTAAATCAGTGCACTACACATAAATTTCGTACAGAAAGAAGATTCAAACATCTCTATAAACACAAACTCTCGAGATGTTTTAGAGTTAAACAAAACTACCATTTCATGCCTAGAAAAAATGTAACAATTTTTCCCGCTAGAGTGGTTAATAATCAATACGGATTTGCTTCAAGTCACCGGAGAGGCTTTTAGAGCAAATGCAACAATTTTGGGTTCTAAAATTTTGCTCTTTAAAGCGTTATTTTGGCTTAGTGTTTCAATTATCAAGAAGAGGTACAAAGATCAATGGCTCCTACTATCCTCGTTTTAGCTTAATATATATCTCTCATTTTAATAAATATGGTTGTTTCTTAAAAATTTAATTAAGATCATTGGCTTTGAGTTACTACTATAGGATTCCGAAAATGATCAGCAGCCTATTTCTTCTTCATCTTCAAAATCACCCAACAAACCAAAGTTTGTTCAAATTTAAATGTCCCTGCTATATTAGTACTAACGTTTGTCTCAAAATTTTGCTCGATTAATCCTTGACTTCAAAAGGAACAACGATCTTTTCCTATTCATAGTTCCTTTTTTTTTTAACTCATATTTTAATGAGTGGGTAAAATTGAGTTTTAAATTTTAATGTTGATAATCAAGCCAGCTTTTTTTTTTTATTTACGATTAAGCCAACTTTTTTTAATTAGATTTGAAAAATTAGGAGAGTTTAGGATAGAAAAAAAAAAATTAAGAGAGAATCCTAATCTGTAATACCCCACACCCGATTATTTTTGACCCTTCACCTATATAAATTGAGCGCGATTAAACGCTCGGATAGTCGGATTTTTTTTTCGTCACGGGTCCGGTATTAGCTTAATTTGTATTAAGCTTAAGTGGAAAAAAAAAAAAGAAGAAAGAAGAGGAAGAAAAAGTCGGGTTTTATATATGGAAAAAGGGGGGAAACTGTTTTTGAAGAGAAATGAGAGAGAGAAGGCACGAGAGAGAGAGAGAGAAAGAGTTTGACCCGACATTGACCCGGATCCGACCCGGAAACCCGCGACCTTGACACGATTGTATCTCCCGATTCCGGCCACCTCACCGGCCGAGCTTGGTATCGATCTGAAGCTTGGAAGCCGACCGTTATATCCCAGCTGTCCTCGTCGCCGGAAACCGACTAGAACGCCGGCGATTTGAGCTCGAAAACTCGCGGCCAAAACCCGTTTTCCCCGCCATCGATTTCGCCGGAGTTTGGGCACACTTCCAGCTAGGTTCTACTCCTCACGTCACCAGCATCATTTTCCGACCAACCTCGTGACCCGAAACGGCCGGATTGCCGGCGATCAACCACTTGGGAAGCTCGCGGTTTTGGAAGCTCGATTTGCCGCTGTTGCCGCGCGTGGGAGGTCACCGCCGGCACCATTGGACTCAGCGTGGCTTGAAATTTCAGTTCTGAGCTTCCCGTTGCCGTCGGATGAATTCCGGTGACCGTTGACCGGCAAGGGTATTTTGGTAATTTCACAGTCTAAGGGCAATTTTGTAATTTCAGATTTTGTGGGTATTTTGGTAATTGCTGTAATTGAGGATAAAGTTGGTAATTTATGATTTTGAGGTTAATTTGGTAATTTTGATATGAGGGTATTTTGGTAATATTGAATTCAAGGGCAATTTGGTAAATTCATAAACTTGAGGGTGAATCTGTAATTTGTGGAATCAATGGATAATTTGGTAATTTTAAGTTAGGGCAGTGAGGTAATTTGAGATTTCGAGGGTAATTCGGTAACTTAAGTTGTTAAGGACATTTTGGTAAATTTACGCTCCGAGGGTAATTTCGTAATTTTTGACATTGTGGTTATTTATGTGATCTGAATTAAGGACAATTTGTTAATTGAAGATTCTGAGGATAATTTGGTAAAATAATGATGTTGGGGGCATTTTGGTAATTTTGGTATGTAGGGGTATTTCGGTAATTTTGTGCATGCGGGAATAGTTTATTGTTGATAGATATTCGTTTCGAGATTTATTATATAAAATTGGTTGTATTTCAAAGTTACGGAGAATGATTATGGCGTTTCCTTGATTAGGAGGATTCGCAAACGAGAATTTAACCCGCGGACGTTGTCGACACCGAGTCTGGACATTGTCACTGTGAGTGGAATATACAAAACCTATTTTCAAAGTACATGATGATTTTATGATACAGTGCAGTATGTTTTGATAAATAAGTGTTTAATGCTTCGATTTAATGATTTTCTAGAAAATTGATTTTTATTTATGTGTTGATATTTATTGTTATTGAGAATGAGTTTGATTAATGATTTTACTATCGATTTTGAGTAAATGCATGAGATTAGAATTGAGTAGATTTGAGATATGTTGAATAGAAAGAAAATGAGATTTCAGATGTGATTATATGTTAATGTACATGTGTATAAATGTTGTTTTTGAAATCATTAGACAGTACCCTTCCCTCTAGATACAGAGATACAGATATGAGATACAGATCAGTTATTGAGATACAGTGATACAGATATGGGATACAGATCAGTTATTGAGATACAGAGATACAGTGATACAGATATGAGAAACAGACAGTTGAGATACAGGCCTTTGGGGCCCGTCTGAGTACACACAGAGGCTTTGGGCCGTGTACTTGGGCGCTTTTGTCCTTTGGGGACTAGATTATGCATGCATAGATATGATGAGATATGAGATAGTATTTCCCTATCTATCCATGTAGCTCCGGGGCGTGACGTTACCTAGATAGTGCGTCATTGCCCGTCCGTTGAGGTCCAGATATGATAAGCTTTTTTCCCATCTATCCGTTGTAGCTCCGGAGCATGATGGTTCCTTGATTGCCCGTCCGTCGAGGTCCGGATATGATAAGATTAGTCCCCTGGGTACTTGTTTGATGATAGTTTTTGGTATTCAGTATTTGATATGATAAGTATTATAATTTCATCGATTTTATGCAGATTTATGTAATATAGTATTTCGGTGATTGATTTGACTTAAATAAGTTTATGTAAGTTCTTATGATATTTTGATGAAATTGATTTGAGAAATTGATTTGAGAAAGATTGAATCATTTTAAATAGATTTATTTATTTGTCAAAAATTACTATCCACTCATTGAGCTTACTGAGTTTTATACTCATCCCGTTTTTATTATATTTTCCCCCGCCCACAGGAGATTTGCAGGTACATCAGTCGACCCAGTAACGATAGTTAGATTTGAAATTGTGGCCACATGATGGTGACAGGATGTCGTAGATTTAATTATTTTGATATTTGGGATATTGCGAATTGTATTTATTTATTATATTTTGTAATTAAGGATAATCATTGTATTTTAACATTAGAATGATTTTGGGTGGTATTTGGTATGTTGGCTTGAGAAGTCGGTTGTGGAGGATGGATGAATATTGAATTATTTTGGAAGTATTGTTTTGTAAATTGCAGGTTGAGAATTATAATATGAACCGATATCTAAAGGTCCGGCTTCTAAATCAAATAAAAGCTTATTCATAATTAACCCCCGGCGATGCCCAAAAACTCTATGAACAAATTATTATACAAGCAAGTTACTGCATAATTATATTTCTTATTCGTGGATAGCACTTGTAATAATTCAACTTGATTTTCTTTCAATGACGATTATAGCATGATTCAGTCATTCTATTCACGATAAATTTTTATTTTTTTCGTGTCCTTTTGCACCTTGGCATCAAAGCACAAAGTACAAGGGGCAATTGTTCGATATGAACTTCATCACCGGCATGGTTAACAGTAACATGGCCCAATAAGCAAGCCCAAGTGAAAAAGGACCAAAGGGCAGCCCAATATTGTTTCCGCTCTTGACATCCAGGAAATCAAGCAAGACTCAATAAAAACACATTTATTAAATATTATTTTTTATTTTAATTTCTCAAAAGAATTGATAACAAATAGCTAGGTTGAGGAGTATATGTGAATTACAAAAAATCATAATAATAATTATCTTCGTAAATTTACTGATAACATTTTCTAATTGAATAAGGGTATTTTCTAATTGCTATTCGGCTTGCACAATTATCTTCAACACTTTGTAGGCTTGGTTGCTTGGTCGTTTTGATTTGTAGACTTGTAATGGATTCAGAGATTTTTGTTCTTTGAATAGTGGGGTGTTCCTTTCGGGGAAAAAGGGAAAAAAAGAAAAAAAGAAAAATAGAGCGATGTTGGCTAAGCAAGGTTGGTGAATGGTATTTGAACATTCTTTGGGCTGAAAGCTCGATACTTTAAACACAGTTCTTTTCTTACCGCAAAGCATGGTCATAACCCTTTTCTTATATCTGTTGAAGTCTTCTATGAGGGCATGGCGTTCTTGAACGAGGTATTTGGTGACATATTAAGTGTGGGTCACGCAACTCACAAGTGGATGTCTATCACGGCAATTGGATTCCACTGCTCAAATATTTTCGCGCAGTCTCTAGTGCTTCGTTTTGATACAAAAGTGTCTCCTTGTGCCAATGGATAGTAATCGTAGGAATAATGCTTTGTTGCGGAGTATTTTGTGCCGATGGATGTTGAATCCATTTTTTGAATTCATTTGCCTAGTACTCCAACGGCTAATGAGGTGTTACGACATTTTGCGAAAGATGGCATTTCTACTGTTAAATAAGGGTGTCTTATGTCTTTGGCTTGGGAGAATATGGATGTTGCGAAAAATTCTAGTAGTTCTTCAAGGGATCGGAATAAGATCTGGCATTTAAATGTTCTTTGGAAGGCCAAATTCTTTTTGTGGCAGGGTTACATAGTTATGTTTCATTTAGTTAACGGCTATTTGAATTGAAGAAAGGGTTTGATGAATACAAACATAGGACAGTGCAGAGATCGAAACCAAACTTTATGTTAGTGTAAGGTGCCCAAAATCTTTTGCATCGCTGCACTGCTTAATTCAAAATGTTCTTACAAATGCCTTTGGCGGTCGGTCACAATTTAATATATTACCCAATGGTGTTCTGTGTCAAACTCTATTTTGAGATTTTTGTGTTGAACTATTCTTCTATGGATGTTTGGCAAATGGTTTTGAAGGTTTTTGACACTTTTGGAGGACTGATCTTGAATTCTTATGTCAATTATCATGCTTTATATGGGTTGAGTGGTTCTACAGGAATAGATATCAATTGTCACACACGCACACAATTACACGCACACGCTTATATTTGCAATGTTGTAAATATTTTACAACACTGATTTTATGTCAAAACAAAGTTAAGTTTATAGTTTAATCACTACGGCTTCCATCAAAACAAAATCCTGAATCTGCCGTTGACTAAGAATGCTCGAGACTTTTTTATTAAATGAGGTCCTGGGGATAAAATCTTAGGTGAAACAATCCCATAGGACCCGCACCGTCATCATATAGATGTGGTGAGATTTTCTGATTTTCAAATTTAAATTTGACAAACATGAGAGACAATGATGGTGGGACTGAAAATTTAAATTTAATTGGACGGTGCCATCCCTCTCTCATGTTTGTCAAAATTTAATTAATTAAATAGTTTAACATAAGTTTTTTTCAACAGCAAGACAATGTTTGTTTTAATGTAAAGTCAGTGTATTACGTCAAAGCGAGAAAGGATTTGCTATTGGTTTAATAATATGGTTTGACACTAAACTGATTTATTATTGTGATAATTGTCTTATTTTTCTTAGTTATTTTGCGAATGTGATTAAACCGATTAAATTGGTTCTCTTTAATTTAGTTTAGCATATACATAAATGTATCCCTATAGCAATCTCTACGGATAATACACTCGCAGATTGATCGGTCAAACTCTCGCAAAGTTTTAAAAAAACTGAAGTAACAAAAATAAATTAGTCCGATCATTGACCTGACTAGGCTGGAATGCAAACATTAGCATGTGGGTTCATTTTTTTTTTTCCAAGTAAATTTTTTTTAATCTCTACAGTGTGAGTAAACAGCAATGCAATTTATACCACACAAGTAAAAATAATTGAAGAAAATAAATAATATGAAATATAAGAAAATTAATGATAAAATATGGTTATATTGGTTTGAATAAGAAAAATATTTTCGTATAAGAATTCCAATCTTATGCAATTTATACCACAGGAGGAAAAATATATAATTAATTCAATCCAACTTATTCTAATTATTATTATTATTTTGAATATATAATTATTATTATATAGATGTGGAAAAATATATAATTAATATTGCCAGTATCGCATACAGTTGCAAAGCTACAGCCACTACTAAAAAAATGACCTTTACTAACACTTAGTTTCTGACACTTTATAAAAAGTATCAGTAATTATGTACATATGCACCATTTTCCGCTTTTAACAAACAAATATTATAAATTATTGATACTAACGTGTCAGTAAATTAAATATTAAAAATCACTGATACTAAAGTATCAAAAGTTTAAAAAAAATAATTAGAATTTGTAAAACTTTGAACTCGAACCTAAGACTTCTAAAATTTAAAATACTTATGTTTGTTCCGCAAACCATCAGACCGATAGAATTAAGACCCAAATATTATATTAAAAGATTAAAGAACAAAAATTAAAAAACAAAATCCCCAATCGATCTCTTCCCCTCATTTCGTCTAAGTGAATAAAACTTACAAACGAAAACTTACAAAATCCCTAAATCTACCACGCCGCCGACGCACCCAAAACCTCTCCTATCACTGCCGTCACTCGACTACCCACTGCCGTCGACTCCCATGCACCAAAGTCTGGTCTCTTTTGCTGTCATCATCTCCTGTGCACCAAAGTTCAAAATCCCCTGTCGTGAAAGTTCAAAATCCCCTGTCGTGATTTATGATTTTGTGTCATCATCGGTAATAAATCCACTGTCGTCATCACCCTAAGGTCGTAACAGCTTCCACCCATCATCAATACTCAGCTATTCATCATTGGTATAATATATCAGCCTTTGTGGTCGCTGTTGTACTACCTCAATCTCCGTCGTCGCTTCCGTACTGCCTCAATCTCTATTCAAGGTAAGCTCAATCTTATGACTGCCTCAATCTCTGCCTTTTTTAATTTATTTCTTTCATTGGTCTTCTTTCTGTGCTCTCCTTAATTTCTAATTGACTACAATTACAAATTAAGATTTATTTTGATAATTTTGTTATAATTATTATTTTGACGAGATCAAATTTATTTTGAAATATTTATAAAGAAATTTTATTTTTCTGTCCATTATCGCCAACTTATTACTTATACATGCGACGTGATAGAATTTACTTACCGCACACATTAACTATACTGATTTTGATGAAGTATTGCTCTTGAACATGTACTAGAATTATTGTTGCAATGAGTCTTTGATTATCGACATGTTATTAGCATCTCTTAATAGAAATATCTAGGTTATCCATGATGACTTTAAATTGAAAAATGGGCTTAATTGAAAATGGCATGATGGGCAAATAAAAGTCATGAACAAAAAAGTGAAGTGGAGGGTAAATGCAGTAGCATTAGGCATCTGGCGGCAGTAGAGGCAAGTAGGTGGAGATGGTCCTGGTGGGTATTGTAATGTAATAAAGAAAAAAGGAGTGGGTTGCAGTTGTAGTTGCCTATTGTAGAGTGAGAGGGACTCATGAACCCTTTTGTAATATTAACAAATATGTACACACATAAGCTATACATTTGTCTATGTGTACTTAATTCAACTAGATTTGGATTGCTATGAAGTCGGGTATGAAAATTATGTTTGATTTTAGTTTTCAATGGAAATTTCAAAGAGAATCCCACGCCATTGAAATTTCAAACAGGGAGGAGAGTTAAATGGTTGTTTCCCTTTTTTCTATTTGGTTCTTCCCAAGTTGAAATGAAAACGAACAGTAGAATAACATGGTCTTGATTGGGGTGAGCATTTGACTTGGTTCAATCCAAACTGAATCTAATTGAGCTGTATTATGGCAGTTCGGTTCAATTCGATCAGGCAATAAAAATCAAATGATTCATGTGATTTATTTAATCTATAATAAATATGAATAAAAGTGTATTTGAAAATAAGTGTAATATTATAAACTTATGTTGTTAGGGGAATTATTAGAGATTACAAAAATGGTAGGAGATAACAGTAACAGAAAAATTGGCAATCTACCTTGGGAAAAATGAAGAGAATAATTCTTCTTGCTGCATTTCTATTGTCAGCATTTGGTTTTGCTACGAGTATGTATACTTATATCATGGGAAGAACCAGAACTGCAACTAGAGTACATAGGCAGATGCAACTAGTTAGGACTGCGGAAATTTCTTTCTCTGTGGTTCAATTAGTTGTTACGCTTGCTAATTTTATTCTGGCAGAATTGGGTGTCAAAAACAGCTTTGATGCATATGTTTTCTCACTAGTCTTTGCTATAATTGTTGCTGCATTTAATATTATATATGCTGGGGGAGTTTCCAATTCATCAGGCTTTGCCTCTCCTATTGCCCCAGCTGCTGATCACCAACTGTGAAATTCCCAGGTATGATTGTGAATATAATTGTAAATATCAAGCTGCACTGGGGGAATTCATGTAAGCAACTCATCACCTCTATTACCTCCTACAAATTTAAATAAACTTGTGTTAGAATATATGACGGCATGGCAATTATGCTCGAGTCTAGGATTAATTTGTTGTCCCTTGGCTAATTCTAGCCATATGCTACTTGATCCTAGGCTATTATATGAATCAAGGCATTCATTTAATGTAGGGGCTCACTAACTATATAACCCCTCTTTTGTACATTCTTTTATATGTTGAAATACAACTTTGCATCAATTGTCTCTCTTTTACTTTTTAGTTTGCTTTCTTTTTGTCTTATTACAAGTTGCATGAGTCGACAAACTTTTGAAGTGTTGTGGAAGAAGGCAATATAAAAATTGTGAGATTCCATTAACTTAAATGCATTTGTAAATTAGTAATTCAGTCGTTAAATGACTATAAAAGATTTATTTTATAATTTATATTTATAATGCTAGAGTGCCTCTGTTAGATTTAGAAATCTTTTATGTAATTAACGATTGTTTTTGTAGTACTATGGCTACATCAGAGCTGATATCAAATATTTGATTGTTTGTATCTTTTGTAGGTTCATAACCCAAGTATTATTGCTGAGGACGTGGAAGCAAACAACAGCTTGTCTATGGCCTCATGTACAGATCATCAATTGCAGAATATCCAGGTATGATTGTGAACATAAATGAATCATCAAGCTGCACTGGGTAAATTCACATAAACAACTTATCACCTCTATGAGTTCCTACAAATTTAAAGAAAGTTGTATGAGACGTTAAGCTTTTGAAATATTGTGGAAAAAGGAAAACTAAAAGTAAAACAACATGCCCTTGATTGGCCTTTTGTCTTTTTTCAGGGCTCTTTATTTTGTTTAATGCCGAGTTACAATTGGCAAAATGAGTTGTTTAGAAATAACTTGATTGGGACCATTGTAATTTTATAATTTTTGTTATAGTTTTTGCCTGTAATAAGAGAATTAGAGACTTTTTAATGTGAAATGGCACATTACAAGATTATAGTTGAAGGTTGGCTTGTATTTGGTAGCATTGATTTTAGTAGAATAATAGAATTAGATGGAACTGAAGGTAATCTTTATTAGTAAAACTAGTATTTGCAGTCTCTAACTCCACTCAGGCAGCATAGTTTACAGATAGTACCACTATGTTTTTAATTAAAACTTTAGCTTTGTGTTTTTTTGCTTTTTTGTGGATAAATTTTAATTCATAAGTAGGTTGTAAAATTGAGTGTTCTCTCTCTATACATATACTTTAAACATTAAAAAAAATTTATATGATGATTAAACAATATGAAGACTTTTTATTTTATTTTAAGTCTTAATTTTTATTAGTTACTTCACTTATGAATTAGCTTGACTTAATAAAAAACCATTAGGGCCCTTCTTGCTTGTTCATCTTCTGTTTTGCTTTCAAAGCTTCTTTTGTTTCAATTTTAGGATTTTGTTCAAATTACTATTATAAGTGCTTAATTATAAACCTTCTAAATATCTACTTTTACCTGTCCATCTTCTACTGCTCATCACTCGTTTATGTTTTAATGGGTTTGTTGCAAAGTTGTTATTAGTGGCAACATGTTACAATATTGTTGCTTTTACTTCACTTTGATGAAGATATACCTATTGAGGTTTTATATCTACATCCACATTTGCATTAAAGTGGTTAGTGTTGGTGTTCACAAGTTGCTTCGGCTTCAAACATCACTATATAATCATGTAGATCAACACTCGTTGAAAAATTTTTCTTATTAGCATGGTTTTCAAGATATTTAGTGTTTGCCTGTATAATTTTGGATAGAAGAGTAACATTATTGGAGTTCATTTCAAGTGCATAAAGTGTTTTGAATTGTTATCACACGAATATATTTAAATGAATGATAATTAAGAAGTTTACAATTTAACTTTTGGCGAATAACTTCTTGTTTGGAAATTAAAGTTCAAGGGAATTGATGAGTACTCGATGAAAGAGCTCTCGCAACTTCGTGATCAATAGGCTACATAAGTTGCCAAGTTAATTAAAACCTACAATCGCGAGGTAATATATGAGTAATTTAGGACCACTTTTGCTTCCAAATCTCTAAGACTTATTTTTTGTGGTGTTCTAATTGATTTTATGTGCTTGTAGGTGGGGGAAAAAAATGAAGCCACGTATGGATATTCAGGATATTCTTGTGCTTATTATTGTTGGTTAATGTTCGTTGAAATTGAATTTAGTACTTTGTTGCTTAAAACTTGTCGAAAACTTAATTTGATACTTATGTTCTTTTTTTTTCCAAACAATGATGTAGTTGAATTATGTTAATTTAAGTGATGTATTTGGGATATTTATTATGTGAATTGTGTTGGGAGATTTGATATATTTAATATATTTATTTTTTTTAATTGTAAAACAAACTGGAAAAATATAATTAAAATAAAAATATATTACTAACCAAAAGCAGCATAACATCACTAAATACTGACTCAATTTTAAATATTGATATGTAAATAGTATCATTAAATGTTTACACTTCGTATCATTATTTTAGTGATACTATAGTGACATGAATTACTGACACGTAAATAGTATCATTAAGTACTAACGCCATAGTGTCATTATTTTGGTGATACTAGAGTAACACGAATTACTGACACGAAAAACGCTGACACCAAAAATTAGTGTCAGTGTGTTCTAGCTGGAGCATTACTGACACAATTAACAAGTGTCAGTAAAAGTTATTACTGACACTAAATTGGTGTCAGTAAAGCCCATTTTTCTAGTAGTGAGCCTTGCAGCTTGAACAACCTTCGGATAGTCTTGACTCTTGAATCCAAATACTCCGCTACACTTGAGTGTAGCCAATGAACCGTGGTCCTTCCTTAGCTATAATATGATCCGGTGATGAAGTATCACATATGCAATTTTTGTAACGGATAGACAAGATGAATTTAGGTGAAGTGAAAGCATAAAAAAAAACATACCACATAAATGAATCCCTTCATGATATGTTTAGAACAGAGTTTTATACAAGGAGCCGGTATAGTGTCGAGCTCTCAAAAGTTGTCTTTGGCTACCATTTGGCAAAAATTAAATAAAATAACATATTAATTTAGAAATTATAGAAAAAATATTAATAGTAAAAAATAAATAGAAAATAAAAGAAAGATATAATATTGTCAAAATCAAGAAAAAATTTATATAATAAATTAAAAATGTTTGTTTCATATATTATATGTGATGTGTCATATTTAACATCAAAATTTTCTAGATGTTTTGTTATTTTTCTCAACTTTGTTATTCTAAATAACCCAAAAAGTTTTTTTTCCCGCCCGTTTTATGTTTGACGTCCTTATTGCATGTTTGACCCCCATTCTTACATCTTTCACGTGACCTGCTGCATGTTGACATGGTTTTCATGTTTAACCTCATATATTACATGTTTGTCCTCACTTGTTACATGTTTCATGTGGATTGTTGCATGTCTTAAATAAAGCCAAAAAATAAAAATTATCCCACCAATTTTATGTTTCACGTCCGCGTTGCATGTTTGATCTCCGTTATTGCATCTTTTATGTGAACTGTTGCATGTTGACGTGGTTCTCATGTTTAACTTTATGTGTTGCATGTTTGACCTCAACTGTCGCATGTTTTACGTGACCTTTTTACACGTAAATTTCATGTTGTATGTTTGACCTCACTTCTTGCATGTTTCACGCGGATTGTTGCATGTCATGAATAAAGCCAAAAAATAAAAAATTTCCCACTCGTTTCACGTTTGTATACCTCCATTGTTGCATCTTTCACGTGAACTATTGCATGTTTCTCATCTTTAACCTCATCTGTTGCATGTTTGACCTTTGGTGTTGCAAGTTTTACCTGACTTTTTTACATGTAAATTTCATGTTGCATGTTTGATCTCACTTGTTGCATGTTTCATGTGGATTTTCGCATGTTTGAATAAAGCCAGAAATGAAAATTTTCCCGGCTGTTTCATGTTTCACGTCTGTGTTACATGTTTGATCTTCATGTTGTATCTTTCACATTAACTGTTGCATGTTGATGTCGTTCTCAAGTTTAACCCCATCTGTTGCATGTTTGACCCCATATGTTCCATGTTTTATGTGACCCTCTTACATGTAAATTTCATGTTACATGTTTGACCTCATTTGTTACATGTTTCACATGGGTTGTTGCATATCTTGAATAAAGCCAAAAAATGAAAATTGTTCCACTTGTTTCATGTTTCACGTTCGTGTTGCATGTTTGACTTCCGTCGTTGCATCTTTCAAGTGAATTTTTAATTTTTGCACGTTGATGTGGTTCTCATGTTTAACCTCATCTGTTGCATGTTTGACATCAGATGTTGCATATTTTACATGACCTTTTTAAATATAAATTTCATGTTATATGTTTGACCTCACTTGTTGCCTGTTTCACTTGAATTGTTCCATGTCTTGAATAAAGAGAAAAATTGAAAATGGGTGAGGAAGACAAAGTAATAGTGCATATAATCACGAAGTTGGCTAGCCAACTTATTTAACAATGAATCTAGTGGTTAACCACTTCCACTCCAGAGACACCCAACAATGAAACGACTAGCCAATAGATTTAACGAAGAATTAAGCAGTTTATCGCTTCCACTCCGGAAACACTCAACAATTAAGTGGTTAGTCGACTAATTTAACAAGGAATCAAATGGTTAACTGCTTGCGTTCAAGAAAATAGCTAACAATGAAACATTTAGCCAAATTGTTAAGCAAAGAATTAAGCAGTTAGTTGCTTCCACTCCAAAAACAACTAAGTATGAAACAGTTACTTAGCTTATTTCACAACAAATGAAGCGGTTAACTAGTACAACGAATGTTTGACGTTGATATTTCATGTATCACATTGTCTAACACATGTATAAATATCATGTTGCATTCAAAATTTCTTGACATTTCAAGTGATAATTTATAATCAAAATTATTTGTTTCATATTCTTTTTTATTATTAATTAAGTTTAATTAAGCCCCATCTATTAAGAAAAAAAAATGAAATGTTGCCTTAGTGTTAAAATTATTTGATAATTTAAGTGATCATTACTACTCCAAGTAATAATTTATCATTTTAGTTATTATTTGTTTCATTATTTTGTAATTTGTTTAATTTTTCACACGAAAATAACTATGGTGACAATTTTAAATTACCAATTAAACCTTCTTCTTTTTTTTAGTGCAATTGGTAATTTGTAAATTTTTTATTTTAAAAATCAAATAATACATACACACATTATTATTTTGATATTTCATCAGAGCTTGTAAAATGAAACCCATAAACAAAGGCATCCCAAATTTTGTAATTACAAAAAAAAAAAAAAAAAACGTAAAGAAGAGAGTTGGCGGGTGCACGCCATACGCGAATTAATTTTCACCATCATCTTCCACCATATGTCGTGAGCAATGGAGGCTTTCCCTCCCCACTACCATTACAAAAAAGGTGTCGAAAAAGGTGTCGACCTGTGTCACACCCCCATCCAAGAAGTGAGCTAAAAATTATGAAACTCCAAAGCACTGTCTAAGCATAGCACACAGGCTACTTCCAGCATCTCCATTAACAAAATACTTGAAAAAAGCAAGGCATTCTATGAAAACATGCTCAAAGATTCCAAAAGAAAATTGACATTTAAACACATAAGAATCAATCTTAAGAATCCATCAATTTTGCAATCAAGCGAAAAAAAGTCAATCTCTGATCTATAAGACCAAAATTCAAAGTCTATAATTTCAATGATCAAATAACAAATGATGTACAAATAAAATTCATGGAAATCTATAGAAACCTTTGGCATTATTTTAGACCATGTAAAAAGCACAGGCCTTGTTCAATAGTCCCTTTAAATTATTGGGTTGGTTCAATTACTATACAAATTTGCAGATATAATCTAGACATGTAAAGCACCTAGAATATAACATCTTAGCTCAAATTTAGTTACAGTTATTACTATTTCTATGACCCAATACAGAGTTACAGAAAACTGGTTTATTGACAGGAAACGCCAATAACCTAAGCTTCTGATTTTCTTTAAAAATTCAATACTATTCAGAATATTGTGAAAACTTCCAAAATATTATTAGACACAACATATAAAATTTTCAAGCCATTTGGACAACTCCATAATTGGTTCTCACAGGATTGAACTAAACAAATCAAAACTGTCTTTTTAATTCACACAAAAACAGCTGAGCTTTGGTGATTTATTAAAATTAAAATACTCAATATGTTGGGATGAAAATTCCCAGAACATAATTACACATATAACTTGATAACGTATTAAAAGTTCAAGACATTCTGATATCATTAAGCTAATGTTTCATAAGATCAAACACAAGTGAATAGTTCTGTCAAGGGGTTTAGGGCTAAAGTAGTGGAGTTTGAAAAATCATAAAAAACAAAAGAGAACCAGTTGTTCAATTACCAAGGAACTTTTAACATTTAAAATACATTTAAAATAGACTTATTGAAGTTTAATATCTCAAAATTTTAGCTCATGTTGACACCAATAGATTATTCGTTTATAACACCAAACATGGTACATACACAGTTTTTGAAAAATTCCAACAGCAACTGACCAATTTGACGAATCCATTAAAAATCAACCATTAGTTCAATTCATTACAAAATGTCCAGAATCGAAATATACAATTTAGCTTGTATTACTCAAAATTTGAAGCTAATCAAGCATCATTTAGTCATATTTTCAAACAATCAAAGTTATGATAATAGTTCAACAATCTTTAAATTTTCTGCAGAATCAATAAACTATTTATAATCTTTTCAGTTCAATAATCAATTTTCTGGCAAAATTAGACATGCAAAACCAACAACAACCTTACTTTTCAGTTTTGAGATAACAAAACATCAATTGCACAAAGTTACCTACCTAAATCACAAGCTTTAACTTCCTAGCCTCTTAATAAAGCTTTCTGTCACCTTTGCAAGTATTAACCTCGGCCTTGACATTACCAAAAAGCCTACCCAAAATAAAATTAAAAAAAAAAAAAGATTATCAATCACACTTCCATTAAACAAAGTCATAAGAGCTTATTTAAAAATTGAGGTGTCTTTTACCTCTTGACGAATAGCTCAAGTCCAAACTTCCAATCTATAGCACTACATAATTGAAACATACAACCACCGATCAACAAATAACCCAAAAAATTGCTAACAGTTTCAATTAAAAATAAAAGCTGGTGATTATATAGCATCAGTATATAGCATTAAATCATCAAGGAACAGTATACGATGGTGAGTCTCTAGAAACATCAATAAAAGTTTCTGAAAAACAGCAAAAAAACAACTTAAAAGTAATATAATGAATATCAACACATATAAAATAAGATTGGTCAAAAAATTAAAAATAAAAGAAAAAGAAGCTGAATGGATAAATCTTTACAAAATTTGTGGGTACCCATTTTTAGTATTCCGAACAATGAGTGTGGAGCTCAAAACGAGCAAACAACACCGAAAACCAAACAAGAAAAAATTAGTATATCAAGAGAAAAAAATTAACTTGTTTTGAGGGTTTTCGCTGGTGGCTTCAGGAAGCCCACGCGGCCACGATTTTGGCCAAAGCTAGGATGACGGCAGTGAAGGTTGAAGAACTGATGGTATAGTCAATGGTGGGACAGAAATAATGGTGGGCGGTTGGAAACGCAGCAACAGACGTGATACCAACTTTGCCTCTCCCTAGCTCTCGTATACAAACCAAATACTAGGGTAGATGACTCCAATTGGTTGATTAGTGTGAGAGAGACAATGGATTTGATTTTAGGTAATGAGCAAAGAAATCAGATGATAGAAATTATGGATTTCAAAGAGGGAAGAAATTTAGGGATTTCCCTTTTAAGAAAGCGAAGAAATCAGATCGGCGAGAGTGGGGCCGGGGGGGTTAAATGGATGAGAAAAATTATGGATTTCAAATGAATGAGAAATCTGATGGTATAAAATGTTTATTAATATATACTTGAGAACCAACATCTCAAGTTCAATCGAACGGTTTGATTTCAATTTTCAATATGGTGTCCGGGCTTAGTGCCGGGCATTGTAGCTTTAACCCTTATACAACTGTTAATATATAAGAACTTGTATTGGTGAATTTACAGACATAATAAATTAGGTGTAAAATCTATAATGTACTTATCGTAAACGACAACTTTATGGAGCAATAATCCTAGTTTTCTTTTCTAATTTTATGAGCAAGTAAAACTCGTTATATTTTGCTTCATTAAAAAAGAATAGTAAATGGCTTGCCTAGCTTTGAGCAAAGTATTTAGATCATTTGATATGTAATAGGTGCCATTTCTCAATCTACCAGCTTTGATATTGACAAAATGCAGTACACGCATAAGCTGATTATAGTAAACAATTTGGCAAGAGTTCTCTATAGAAAATTAATGGGGACAAATGACCTTAGAAATTGAATAAGATGCTGCAAATTGACCAAGTGACAAATCCGTTCCCATCCGAACCATAGCTAATTTAGAATGAATATTTGAAAATAAGAGAAGGCAAGACACATGTGGGCACAGCAACCGAGGAAAGCAGACCTAGCGTTGGCATGAATTAAAAGTTAGATAATACTCTTACACACTATTTTTGAAGGCATTCATGGCAAAGATTATAATTCACTACCAGTGAAAGAAAAGAAAATCAATTTGATTGTCTCATACGTCTAGCTCTTCAACATTTTAAAGCAACGAGCATCTAAATTTTAAGAAACCCATTACAATTTCCTTTGCATTGATTCTCTGCTTTGGTGAGTCTACAATACACTCTATAGCTAAATTGAAGACAAATGACACACGTTACTCTTTGGTCATAAAATGTTTGTCTTCCCAAGCTAGTAGATTTGCATCAACAATTGTCGTAACTGAAATGAGTAGCGAATCATTAACCCAATACTTTAATCTCATTTTCTTCTGAAAAAATTTCATCTGTGACTTTAGTGTAATATATGTTCTTTTCTAATTTTAAGAATATCATTTTAAAAGGAATTGTAAATAGCTTCCCTAGTTTGAGCAAAGTATTTAGGTCATCTGACATATAATAAGGTCCATTTCTCAACCTGCCAGCTTTGGTTTTCATAAAATGCGATATACACATAAAGTAATGGGTATAAAACTAAATGCACTGAAATTTTCAATCCTTCTAAATCCTACAAAATATTCATAATTTTCCACACATGAAGCAAAAGAACAATAATTAAATCACACTGACCTGATTATACCAAATGAAAGTCCAAATTTTCCCTATAGAAAAAATATAAATATAATTAAACCTAAACAAATGGCAAAAATCTCCATGGAAACTTGAAGGGACTCAAATTGCACAATAACAAATCACCTTAGAAATTGAATAAAATGCAGCAAACTAACCAAGTGTCAAATCCGCTCCCTTCCGAATCATAGCTAATTGAGAATGAATATTTGAAAGTGAGAGAAGGCAGGATCACATGCGGGCACAGCAACCAAGGAAAGCAGACCTAGCATTGGCACGAATTAAAAGTTAGACAATACCCATACACAATTATTGGAGGTATTCATTGCAAAGATTACAAATCATTACCGGTGAAAGAAAAGAAAATCAATTTGAGTGTCACATGCGTCTACCGCTTAACATTTTTAAGCAATGAGTCTCTAATTTTTAAGAGTCTTGTTACAATTTCTTTTGCATTGATTCTCTGCTCTGGTGATTCTACAGTACACTTCATAGCCAAATTGAAGATAAATGACACGCATTGCCCTTTGGTCGTAAAATGTTCGTCCTTCTGACTTAACAGATTTGCATCAACAATTTCCATAACTGAAATGGGTAGTAAGTCATTAACCCAATGCTTTAATGTCATATCTCCAAAAAAGATTTCATCTGTGGGTTTCTTTCGGGTAAATGTTTCCATTAACATAATCCCAAAACTATAAACATCCCCATTTGTGGATACTTGTCCTTCTCTTCCATACTCTATGGATTGCAACAATTACACAGTAAGATAATATAATTTATAATATTATGCGTAAATGAAGATCAAAACAAATAAATAACATATCAGAAATTATTAAAGAAATAAAAAAATATTTATTATGTAACAAACCTGGTGCCATATAGCCTATGGTGGCAAGTGTTTGTGTTTGAGTCAAAGATTGATCTTCTTTGAGTAAGGGCTTTGCCATGCCAAAATCACTCAAATGAGCAACCATATTATCATCTAACAATACATTGCTGGGCTTTAAGTCACAGTGAATTATTGGCACTGAATAACCAAAGTGCAGATATTCCAAAGCTGATGCAACATCTATCATTATGTTCAATCTTTGAAAAATATCCAAAATGTAGTTGCTCGAATACAAACACTTCTCCAGACTTCCATGAGGCATGTATTCTAATACCAATGCTTTAAAATCATCACTTGAACAACTGCTAATGATTTTTATAATGTTTCGATGGCGAATACGTTTTATCATGTCACATTCAATATCAAAACTCTTAAATGCTCTTCCATATTGTAGGTCAAAAACCTTTACTGCAACCTCCATCCCATCCTGAATTCTTGCCTTGTAAACAGAGCCAAAACCTCCTCTGCCGATTAGATTGTTTTCACTAAATCCGTTTGTAGCTTGAAAAATTTCTAGGTATGTAAACCTTCTCTGATTTGATATTCGTGGCATATTAGCATCATTTGGCAGTGGTTTCCCTCTCTTTCGATATCTTAATATAAACAAAATCACTGCCATCATAAATATAGTACTCAATGGCAAGACAATCCCTATGAGAAGATCATTTTTCCTTGATGTGTGATGGATTCTAGTTCTGCACGGTGGGACTTGTAGATTGGGCATACCACACAATAATTCATTTCCCTCGAATGATTCAGTTGAGAAATTTCTAAAAGGTCCCTTATTAGGAATCTCCCCTTCCAACTTATTGAAAGAAACATTTATATCTTTGAGATCTAACAATTTCTCTAAAGATATAGGAATAGTTCCAGAGAGATTATTATTGGATAAATTTAAGGATTTCAAGTTTATCAAATCACCAATTGAATCGGGAATTGAGCCTTGTAATCTATTATATTCTAAAAAGAGATATTGTAGATCTTTTAGGCCTCCAATTGTTGTTGGGATAACATCTGAAAAATTATTCATCGACAAATCTACTTGTACCAAAACCTTCAAATTTCCAATCTCTGATGGGAGTGGACCAGTAAAAAAATTTGAAGACAAGTCAAGGTACAAAATGTCCTTAAGGTTCCATAAAGTTGAAGGAATAGAAGTTAGCTTATTGGAGCCCAAATAGAGATTCCTTAGATTAGTGAGATTGCCAAAGCATGCTGGTACGAATCCATCAAGCTTATTGCCCCCAGAGTCCAACTCAAACAGTGCAGCTAAACGACAAAGATCATCTGGGATTGATCCTTCCAATTGATTATCTTCCAAACTCAATAATTGAAGCTTTTGTAATTTGCCAACAGCAATCGGAATTGATCCATTCAAGTTGTTTCCTCCTAAATAAATTGCTATCAAGTTGGTCAAGTTGCCGATCTCTTCAGGGATGCCGCCACTAATGTTGCAATTGTGCATCCGAAAGTCTTCCATAGATTGAGAAAGATTGCCTATAGCCCTTGGAAGAATGCCACCTAGTGGATTATTATAGAAGCCAAAATACTCCAAATACTTGCAATTTGACAACGAGGATAGAAACCTCAATTTTGGAGTTGAAGATGTCAAATAATTGTCATTTAAACCAAGCCACTTAAGGTTTCTTAAATTGCCAAATGTGTTTGGAATAAAACCGGAGAATGAGTTCTCTTCCAATGCTAGTTTGGAGAGCTTAGAAGCATTGAAGATGAAACTAGGAATTGTGCCACTAAAATTATTACCCCACAAGTGAAGTTCTTCAAGATTTGGAAGTCGGACGTCTCCGCTTGATGCAAGTCTTCCCGAGAGTGAGTTACTCTGAAGATGAAGTGATTTGAGTGTTGACACATTGAAGATTGTAGTTGGGACAACACCAACTAATTTGTTAAAACTAAACGCCATCCATTCTAGATTATGGAGATTACCGATTTCATGTGGTATCTCACCTGTATTTTGAAACAAAAAATAATTCAAATTTATTTTTAATAATAAATTACACACTTTTAAATCATGAAATGAGTATTCGTAATTAAAATTATTAAATATGAGTTTAAGATGAATTATTATACATAGATAAAATGTTAATAAAATTTTAAATTTTTATTCTTTTTAATTAAATATAAATATTAATAATTCCAGTATTCATGTCATTATTAAATTAAAAAAATAAAGAAACCACTCATTTTAATATTAATTTGAATTAGTAATATAATATTTGTATGAACATAAGAATTTTTTTCAAAACTAAACTTTTACATTATTTTTCTAGGTCCTACTACAGTGAATATATGAATTGATATCATGGTGGAAGAATATTGATTTCATGTTTTAAAAAACAATTAATCTATTTTAGACTTTCCTTTACAAAATAAAAACACTTTTTTTTATGCCTAAATAAACGTCTGAACTTAACCGCCATTATCAGAAACTGTTGCTTGTTTTTTACTTCTTCTTCCCTACTACTTATTGTATCACTAACTTTTGAACTTTTGGTATAAACATAAGCAAAGAAGAAACATTGCCAATTAATTCTTAATTCTTTTACAAACTTACGTCATGGAATTAGATTAAAATTGGATGCGCTACTGTCATGGTATTCTGCAATAGCAACTGACAGATGAAGTAGACAACATCAATTGAACACCATTTCTATTTGCAATCTCTAAAATTAATTTAACTTTTCACACTTATAGATATTGTTCAATCTTTCTAATTCTCCATTTGATTTTGGACCCTAGAAAGACAATTAAAAAAATGAACAAAAAAAGAAAGTAAAGAAAAACATATAATCTGCTTGATAGATTATCAAAATTTGTCGAGTGATCACAAAATAAAAGAAAATGCAATAGAAAAGAGAAAGAGAAAAACTAACACAGTGAAAGAAATAGAAGGTTTATGCTTGTTAGACATTCGTTAATCTTAGAGCCATTAAGTCTTAGATTTTTAATTAGGCAATGAAACGATGTATTTTAATTTTAATAAGGAAAGTCTAAAATAATTTAAATCATAGACTCACTAAAATGCTTAAACAAAATTGATTTTCGAGCAAATAAACACCTGCTATTCTAGGAACAAGCGCACAGTGGTCCAGGTAAAATACTCGAAGTGATAACTAAAAACATGACATAAATATAAATCACACGTACCTTGGAGTCTGTTTTGGTAAAGAGATAAATACTTAAGCTTGGTCAAATTGCCGATTTCTTTTGGTATGTCTCCCGACAAGCCATTGACCGACAAATATAATGTTTGTAGAAGTTTGCACCTTGATAAAGTCGATGGGATTTTGCCGTCAAAGCTGTTTACGCTTAGAAAGAGGATTTCCAGAAAAGGAAGGTTGTTGCAAATATTTGCCGGGAGTTCACCTGGGAGTTCACCAAATAATATCTTTATATTCAAAATGAATATTTTCTAGTAAAGAAGACTTAAATAACATAAAGGAAGGGATTGGACCAGAGAGCTGGTTATAGCTAAGATAAAGTTTTTGAAGTGAAGATGGATTCCCAAGTTGAGAAGGAACGATGCCTGTTAAGAAATCATTTGTTAGCGATGGCATCACCAATTATATAAAGATAAACAGTGATTTCATGTCAAATATTTTATGTTGATGTCACAAATGCATATTATTAGCCAAAACTACCTGTCAAGTTATTAACTGACAAATCCAAATTCGATAGAGAAGAAAGATTGAAGATTGATGAAGGAATGGTTCCAGTTAAGAAATTATTTTGTAGCCATAACTCCTCTAATTCTGCAAGATTCCCGAGCTCTTCTGGAATTTCTCCTAAAATCCATCAGTAACATATGCTTTAACTATTTTAACTTATTAAAAACAAAAACAAAAAAAAAGTAAAGAAAAACATCTAATCTGCTTGATAGATTATCAAAATTTGTTGAGTGATCACAAAATAGAAGAAAATGCAATAGAAAAGAGAAAGAGAAAAACTAACAAAGTGAAAGAAATAGAAGGTTTATGCTTGTTAGACGTTTGTTAATCTTAGAGCCGTTAGTCTTAGAATTTTAATTAGGCAATGAAACGATGTGTTTTAATTTGAATAAGGAAAGCGTAAAATAATTTAAATCATAGACTAAGAAAGGCATAAACAACATGTGTCATGATCTTATACAAAATTTAAGAAAGATTAGAATATGAGAGGATCCAAATCCCCTTATCTATTATAATTCTCTGCTGATTCAAAGTTACCGTCAACATTTATTATAAGGGTTCCAATTAAAATGCTTAAACAAAATTGATTTTCAAGCAAATAAACACCTGTTATTCTAGGAACGAGCGCACAGTGGTCCAGGTAAAATACTCGGAGTGATAACTAAAAAAATGAGATAAATAGAAATCATACATACCTTGGAGTTTGTTTTGGTCAAGATATAAATACTTAAGCTTGGTCAAATTGCCGATTTCTTTTGGTACGCCTCCCGAGAAGTCATTGATCGACAAAGATAATGTTTGTAGATGTTTGCACCTTGGTAAAGTCGATGGGATTTTGCCGTCAAAGTTGTTTTCGTCTAGAAACAGGATTTGCAAAAGAGGAAGGTTGCTGCAAATATTTGCAAGGAGTTCACCTGGGAGTTCACCAAATAATATCTTTATATTCAAAATGAATATTTTCTAGTAAAGAAGACTTAAATAACATAAAGGAAGGGATTGGACCAGAGAGCTGGTTATAGCTAAGATAAAGTTTTTGAAGTGAAGATGGATTCCCAACTTGAGAAGGAATGATGCATGCTAAGAAATCATTTGTTAGCGATGACATCTCCAATTATATAAAGATAAGCAGTGATTTCATGTCAAATATTTTATGTTGATGTCACAAATGCATATTATTAGCAAATACTACCTGTCAAGTTATTAACTGACAACTTCAAACTCGATAGAGAAGAAAGATTGAAGATTGATGAAGGAACCGCTCCAGTTAAGAAATTATTTTGTAGCCATAACATCTCTAATTCAGCAAGATTCCCGAGCTCCTCTGGAATTTCTCCTAAAATCCATCAGTAACATATGCTTTAACTATTTTAACTTATTAAAAACAAAAAAAAGAAAGTAAAGAAAAACATCTAATCTGCTTGATAGATTATCAAAATTTGTTGAGTGATCACAAAATAGAAGAAAATGCAATAGAAAAGAGAAAGAGAAAAACTAACAAAGTGAAAGAAATAGAAGGTTTATGCTTGTTAGACGTTTGTTAATCTTAGAGCCGTTAGTCTTAGAATTTTAATTAGGCAATGAAACGATGTGTTTTAATTTGAATAAGGAAAGCGTAAAATAATTTAAATCATAGACTAAGAAAGGCATAAACAACACGTGTCATGATCTTATACAAAATTTAAGAAAGATTAGAATATGAGAGGATCCAAATCCCCTTATCTATTATAATTCTCTGCTGATTCAAAGTTACCGTCAACATTTATTATAAGGGTTCCAATTAAAATGCTTAAACAAAATTGATTTTCAAGCAAATAAACACCTGTTATTCTAGGAACGAGCGCACAGTGGTCCAGGTAAAATACTCGGAGTGATAACTAAAAAAATGAGATAAATAGAAATCATACATACCTTGGAGTTTGTTTTGGTCAAGATATAAATACTTAAGCTTGGTCAAATTGCCGATTTCTTTTGGTACGTCTCCCGAGAAGTCATTGATCGACAAAGATAATGTTTGTAGATGTTTGCACCTTGGTAAAGTCGATGGGATTTTGCCGTCAAAGTTGTTTTCGTCTAGAAACAGGATTTGCAAAAGAGGAAGGTTGCTGCAAATATTTGCAAGGAGTTCACCTGGGAGTTCACCAAATAATATCTTTATATTCAAAGTGAATATTTTCTAGTAAAGAAGACTTAAATAACATAAAGGAAGGGATTGGACCAGAGAGCTGGTTATAGCTAAGATAAAGTTTTTGAAGTGAAGATGGATTCCCAAGTTGAGAAGGAACGATGCCTGTTAAGAAATCATTTGTTAGCGATGGCATCACCAATTATATAAAGATAAACAGTGATTTCATGTCAAATATTTTATGTTGATGTCACAAATGCATATTATTAGCCAAAACTACCTGTCAAGTTATTAACTGACAAATCCAAATTCGATAGAGAAGAAAGATTGAAGATTGATGAAGGAATGGTTCCAGTTAAGAAATTATTTTGTAGCCATAACTCCTCTAATTCTGCAAGATTCCCGAGCTCTTCTGGAATTTCTCCTAAAATCCATGGGTAACATATGCGTTAACTATTTTAACTGATTATTAACCGACACTCAAGAAGAAAAAAATGAAATAAAAAAAGCTTTTGCCTGAAGAGAGATAAAAAAAAAATTACTCAATAGAATTAAATAATTATAGGCTGACAGGATTAATAAATGTGAGACATTATTAATTTTCATCAATTAATTAAACTCATTGATCATACCTTGGAGTTTGTTCCCTCCAAGATATAACCCGATAAGCGTTGTCACGTTGCCAACTTCTTTTGGTATGGTCCCCGAAAAATCATTGAGCGATAAAGATATCTTTCGCAGCCGTTTGCAGCTTGATAAAGTGGATGGTATCTTGCCATGAAACATGTTACTTTTAAGAAATAGGGATTCCAAATTGGAAAGGTGATCGCAAAATTTTGGTGGGAGTTCGCCAAATAGTGTATTGTTTCTAAAATCAATAGAAAGTAAAGAAGACATGTTGAAGATAGAGGCCGGAATGGAACCAGAAAACCAATTAAAACTGAGATCAAGTGATTGAAGAGACGAAAGATTCCCGAGTTCAGAAGGGATAGTGCCCGTGAGATTTAACCCAGATATATTCAAGGCTGTGACTCTATGAGTACGGACATCACAAGTGAGGCCCGTCCAACTACAGACAGAGCTACTTGTGTTCCAATTTCTAGCCAAAAAATTGGTTGGATCATCAGTTACATGACCTTTCAGGGCAAGAAGGGCTTGTTGGTCTATGGTAATACTTGTAGTGTTGGCTGATGCAATCATGAAGGAAAGAATCAAGCAATGGAGTAAGAGAAATCTGAGCATCATCCGGGCAGAAGGAATTCTTTCCATGAGACTAGAATATTTAGATTGTAAGTGTGTGCTTAATTGGATTGATAATGCAAGAACACTCATAGCTGCTTCCAAGCATATATAATGAAACCGAAATTTCGAAGAAGCAGCAAGAAAGAAAATAGAGGAGTGAAAAGGCTATGCTCATAACTTGCTGAAAGGTGCAAAATTGTATGTGGACCCGCTGAGTCAAGGCAGTCCTTCAGGTCCACACTCAAGATGATTGCAGTAAGTTTTGTTTTCCTTTATAATCATCCTATTAACTTATCGCAAAATAGTTCTACTCATTAAAAAAAAATTAAATTATTCTCCATATATAGTAACAAGACATATAATGCTCCTAGAAAAAAAAAATTATATTTCTATATGCTTTTTCTGAATTTGAGATAATTTACTAGTTCTGAAAAAAATTGTACGAACCGGTGGTGTCGTTGGGTAAAAAAGTTCTTCACGGGTCAATGAGGATGTCATAAGTTGACGCAAATTGCCGAAGTCAATGAAAGAAGAGACAATGAAACCGATTATTATTTTTATATAAGTATTCATATTCATTGAAGGAATTTAACAGTTCTCAATGGGACAATAGATGTTTGAGTGTTTTTGCTATTGGTATGATCATTCAAGGATTTACAAGTGCCAATAAAAATATAGGGAAAACCTATGGTGCAACTGTGGTACCGTGCCACAGTTGCTTCCAGCCGTTGGATGTCAGTGGACCCCACTTATTCAAGTGCATCCAACGGCTGGATGCAACTGTGGCACGGTACCATAGTTGCACCGTAGCCGGACCCAAAAATATAACCAAAAAGGAAAAATATGTGGCTTCAATTGTATTTGTGAGGGACACTCATTTCTGATCTTTAACTTGAATTGGTTTTTTTTTTCCTCCAAATTATGAATATCTCATGTGGAAATTGGAAATTTTTATCACCTATGATTGGCTAATATGGAAATTCTCTTTGAGCAATATATAATTCTCTTTTAAGAAGAAGAAGTTAGTGGCCTGTTAATTATGTGTGCTTTATGGGTTACAATTAGTACTATTTTCATTTCACTTTTATTAGGGATGATGACAGAACTAAATTTTTAAAATTTTCTCCGGAAAAAATAAATGTTTACAAAGGCGTCATGTGCATGCAATCCTACAGAATTTCGTAACTAATAATAAACTTGCAAGAGATTGAGATTGAACGATGATGAAGTACAGAGCAAATGCAAGAGCAAAAGAAAGAAAACTCGTTTTCAAAAAAAAAAAACACAACATAATGTTTATATTACTTTTATTTGCGAAAATTTTCAAAACATAATAGTTAATTCATACATACTGATTAATTTGTCAGATGTGTAATATAATTTTCGGCGAACGCGTTGCATTAAGTCACTCCTTCAGGTCCACTCCGAATCACTGGATATTTTACTCTCTTCTTATTATGTGGATCCAATCAAAACTTTCAACTTTTGGGATTCAGCCATCGGATTTAATAAAAACGTTGTTCAATGGCAAGAGCTTTGTTTATATGGTTTAGTTCTTATATTTTAATTTAGGAGTTTATTTAATTTTTATATATTGAAAAATACTTCAAAATACTTCTCTTATTAAATATATTAGGTTCCAGCCTTTAATATTTTCGTTTTAATGGTAATACCTTACAATAACAATCTTGGAGATATTAATGAAAAAATTTAATTCATCAAATTAGCCTAAAAAAAATAAAAATTAAAGAAATTTTTATGTTATTATTTTACTTTTATGATTAATTTGGTAAATTAAATTTTTGTATACAATTATTAGTAAGATTATTGTAATGATATTAAATATTACTTTCAGTTAGTTGATATTAATTTATTTAAAAATAGTTGTTTGTCAGATTCTAGTTAAAGTACAAAAAATACTATTTCTTTCATAATGATATTTATTGATTAATTTGGTAATTAATAATTAGTTAACTTGCTATTAAATTTTTTTAGATAAATTAATTAATATTAAGAATATTGTTGATAGGGTAGCATTATAAAGGTAAAGATAAGAATATAATATATTTAATACTAATAGTATTTTGAAGTACTTTTTAAAATATAAGAATTAAATGAGTATTTAAATCAAAATACAAAAACTAAACAAGCATTTACTTGATAAAAAATCACAAAAGTTGAATGTTTCAAAATTTTGACACCCAAGACTTATCTATTAAAAGAGGTCATGAGAATTAAAACTTAGATGAAACAGTGCCGTAACGTTATCACAAAGACGTGCTGAGATTTTCCTATTTTCAAATTTAAATTTGACACCCATAAGAGATAGCGATGGTGAGAGTGTGACTGCTCACTTGGAATTTAAATTTAATTACACGGTCGCATTCTCTCTCTGATATTTTTCGTATTCTCTTTCAAGAAGAATAAATTAGCGGGCCATTGAATAGTATTTATGCGTGCTTTATGGGTTATAACATTTTTGTCGATCCTTAGCTCGACTCAAAAGTCATGAATTGCAAAGCCAATGTAACAGAAGACAATCGGGTAATGACTAATTAAGTATTTATGATGGAGTGACACTCGCAAGTGCTTCTAAGTATTTATGATGAAACCTAAATTTCTCTCCACGTGAAAGAGAAAAATCAGAAAATAGAGGAGAGAAATTAAAGCGAGAAAAGATTCCTCTCCACGTGACAACAAACGTTGAAATGTTTTTGCTATTCGTTTGATGCTTCGAGGATTCACAGGTGCCGATAAGTCCAACAAAATTCCGCGGCTTGAATTGTATTTGTTAGGGGCACTCGTTTCTGATCTTTTAACTTGAATTAGTTTTTGTCGATCTCGCTGCAAAAATTATCTTCCAAGATGAAGAAATCAGTGGCCCATCGGTTATAACATTTTTGTCAATAGTCAACCCAACTCAGAAATTACGTGTTGCGAAGTCAATGAAAGAGAAGACAAAAGTCAATGAAAGCGAAGACAGCAAGACATATGGTGGGACACTTAAGTATCATTTGGGATTAAAGTAGAAATTTAATAAATTTCTTATTTCATAATTCTTTATAAAAATAATATTTAATAAATTTTATAAAAATTATTTATTTTATAATTTTTTATTTTACTGCAGTTTTTAAAAACAAGTTGAGATTTACTCTTCATAAGTAGCTTAAAATAAGCCACCACAATTTCTCAAAGTTTCTATTATAATATTAATAATTTAACAAAAAAATAATTATTTCTTATTTTTTTCATACACTGTAATACATAAGCTATTAGTATCGTATTACCACCACAATTTACTGTCACAACTAGTTTGAGTTCTCTCAGTATCAAAATTTTGATTTAGCAAGTTCATATTTTTTTTATATTTTAATATTATTTTCTATTATAAAATTAATGAGACTTATACATGATTACACAAATTTTTTTAAACAATGAACAAGTTCATGTGAAATTTAAACATAAGTCTTAAAATCAAATTCGTGACTATAATTTTTATCGTTCAATCTATTTATATTTTTTCTATAGTCACGGTATTCATTGCAACAAGTTGATTATCTGCTTTTAAGAGTCTTGTTACAATTTCCTTTGCATTGATTCTCTGCTTTGGTGATTCCACAGTAATGCTCTATAGCGAAATTGAAGACAAATGACATGAACTTAGCAGTTTTGCACCAACAACTTCCATAATTGAATTGGGTAGCATATCATTAACCCAACGCTTTAATGTCATTTTTCCATGAAAATTTTCATCTGTGGGTTTCTTCCCATTGAATGTTTCCATTATCATTATCCCAAAGCTGTAAACATCCCCATTTGTGGTTGCCTATCCTTCTCTTCCATACTCTATGGATTTCAACAATTACATGGTAAGATAAAATAATTAACAATAGCATGCTCAAATGAAGATCGTAAAAATAAATAACATATCATAAAGTATTAAAGAAATAAAAAAATTAATGTAGAACAAACTCGGTGGTGGCAAGTGTTTGTGTTTGAGTCAATGATTAATCTTCTCTGAGTAAGAGTTTTGCCATGCCAAAATCACTCAAATGAGCAACCGTATTATTGTCTAGCAAAACATTACTCGACTTTAAATCACAATGAATTATAGGTGTTGAATGACCAAAGTGTAGATATACCACAGCTGATGCAACATCTGTCATTATGTTTAATCTTTGAAAAATATCCAAAATGTAGTTGCTTGTATACAAACACTTACCCAGATTTCCATGAGGCATGTATTCTAATACCAATGCCTTAAAATCATCATTTGAACAACTACTAATGATTTTGATAAGGTTTTGATGGTGAATACTTTTCATCATATTGCATTCAACATTAAGGTTCTTAAATGCTCCTCCATATTGCAAGTTAAAAACCTTTACTACAACCTCCATCCCATCTTGAATTCGTGTCTTGTAAATAGAGCCAAAACCTCCTTTGCCGATTAGATTGTTTTAATTAAATCCGTTGTAGCTAGAAAAAGTTCTAGGTACGAAAACTTTCTCCAAGTTGCTACTAGTGGCATATTAGTATCATTTGGACTTTGGTATTCGTTTTCCTCTCTTTCCATATCTCTAGATCAACACAATGAGTACTATCATAAATACAGTACTCAATGGCAAGACAATCCCTAGGAGAGGATCATTTTCCCTTGATGTGTGGTGGATTCTAGTCTTTTAAATTTTTGAAAAAGCATAAAATACAGGTGGCTAGTGAATATTGCCCTTTTATTTATCAAGCTCATGTGTCATGTCTTGTCTTTTGAATTTAATGCCTTCTTTTATTTGTTTTATTACCCAATTCGTTCAAAATAATCACAATTATGCCACTTTTTAATTTATAGAATTTAGAATATTACCTTTAAGTTAGTAGAATTATCCAAATTTTTATTGGGATTGGGAATCTCGTCCTGAATCATATAGAGTTCAATTCAATATAAATTTTTTTAAAATTAATTTAAAATTAGTTGAGATTTAATATAAAATTTTTCCTAATTTATTATTTAGAATATCTGAAAATCTCAATCAAAATATTGATTGCCTTGACTATTGTTTTAATTTTTAATTAACTAAATTTAAAAAAATCATTTATCTTAAAATAAACAAAAATGATTGACCCAAGCACGAATCCAACAAATTCACTACTTTGCATTCACTTTTAGAGTTTATTTATTTATTATTTATTTTTTTAGCGACATTCAGTTTTAAAGTTTAGTTAAACTAAACAGATGAAGAAGAAAATAAATTAGGTTGTTGATTTACATATTAAATTTAGATAATGAATGGATAAAATGGGGACGTTGGTCTTTAGAATCGCAACTTGCAATATAAAGCAAGAAAAATGTGAGAGTCACAAGTTTTACCATTTCTCTCTTATATACATATCTATTAGGATGAGTTGAGCAGCCATATAACTCTTTAGTTCCAATAAAAGATAACAAATTAACTTTTCAAACAATATATATATAATTACGATGATTTTTCATTTGTTCGTTGGCTTTTGCACCTTGGTGCCGAAGCAACGAAGGACGTGGGGCAATTGCTGGATACGAAAATCACCCGCATGATTAACTATGAGAAGGCCCAATGACCAAGCCCAACAGAAAAAGGACCAAATGGAAGCCCAATATTCTTTCTACTCTTGACACACCAGACACAGCAAATGGAATCTTCCTCAAGCAAGACTTATTAAAATCACATTTATTAATTTTATTTCTTTTACTTTCAAAAAAAAATTGATAACAAAATAGCTAGGTTGAGAAATGTGGTCAAGAAGTGTGTGCAAATTTTAAAAAAAAATTATTATTATTTTCATAAATTTATTGATTGTATTTTCTAATTAAAAAAGGATACTTTTTTGTCTGTATAATATATATGAGGTTATATGTGGAACTGCATGAAAGATCAAACTTTTCAATATTAAATTTTACTAAAAATATAGTGTAGGATTAGGTGATTTTCACCTAAGAAAATTTTAAAAAAAAATCACCAAATACCATAATTAGTTTTAAACTTTTCAAAATTATTTTTGAGCGTCCCATTTGCTTCTTGAAATAACTTCTTATTTGTTGACATGAAGGGATAATGTGAAAGTGCCTCTATTGTAAATTAAATTATTATTATTATTATAGTTGTTATAGAACTTTATTTCTTGTTATACTCAAGATACACTCATAAATCACAGCTTATAATGATTTGGGTGGGGTACAAAAACAAAAACCTTTAGGACAGATTTGTATATTTTCATTTTTACAACAAAATCCATTTTTAGATGGACAGTCCCTCACACAATCAGAATCTTGGGTGCAACGAATTGGTAACCCTCCAGTGTAGGCTTCAGCACTTGGCAACTCAAAGATTGTGGTGCCTGCCAATTGACATCAATAATTCATGATTATATAGAAATGAAATAAAAAGCGAAATGTGTTAGCAATTATCAAAACAATATACAGAGAGAGAGAGATATTTGGGACATTGACTAACCATGTGCAACGATCATGAGTACGACCAAGAAAGTTAGTTTAAACGAGACTTTCTCCATTTGCTGTAAGAAAAAGATTATGCAGGATGTTTCTTTGAGTGGGAAAAAAAAATCTAAAAAAATTGTATGCAAGAACTTTGTTCTTCACCTCATATTTATAGAGATGTAATATACAAATGGTAAAATGGCACACCCAACTTCTACGTTATTTTATAGAAAAATCGCAATAAATCAAATAAACTTGCAACAAATTAATATTCAAATCATTAAACCTAGCCTAATAGGAAACAATAAAAAAAGGAAAAAAATTTTTTTTTTCATTTTTTTCCAGCTTCGCATTAACAACGCAGACACATTTTCCGTTGTTAGTAAAATCTCCATCCATCTTAGTTCATAAAATTAATTGCATCATTACAATGTCAATCAGCATCTAGACAGTAAATGTAAGTTGATGATCCCACTATTAATTCCATTTCACGTTGATTAGGGTAAAAAATAAAAATAAAAAATTTCTTATATTCATGTAATTTCTATAATCTCTTAAAAATACCATATGAAGTAGGTCTATTTTGCTATTAACTAAATATCCCAGATTTTGTATTATTGAATCCATTTATTGCCTTAAGGCTGTATATATGTATATTTTTTAACTTTGCTTTGAACTCATCTCGTGCCATTGAGATTTTGACTTTCTTCTGTTTATTGCTACCATTTTGAAATTAAACAATTGATCAACTTATTAATAATCGATCAACTTAATTTTATTTAATTGATCAACCTAGTTTTCTTTCATTAACGTTTTATAGCATGATTCATTCGTGATATATATTTACAACATTTTTTTTATGTGTCCTTTGCTTCAATTCACTCATAATAAATCTTAAAATCATTATCAACCATCGTGATTTAACTATAATAGTCTGAAAACAATTTGAAAAAAAATATAACTCTATGGATAATTCAATTTTAAGGGTATTATCAGACAAATCATTGCACTAACAATTTTGATTGTTTGCTTGCAAAAGTAAAATATGCATTTGTATAACTGGTTTTGCAATAAGAAAAAATGTTAAAAGGTACCCCAATTTTTTCTTTCAAGTTTCAAGTTAATTATATGGTTGCTAAGTGAATTAAGAAAGTAACCTCATTGGCCTCTCTTATAATATGGATGTCTTTTGAATTATCTTAATTTAGAATTTATTGACATACACTAATTGATAATTAACTTTTTTGTTCTCATAAGTGATCTTCTTCTTTATGCTTCACCAATGGTGACAACATTTTAAATCAATGAGATATTCATTATATTAGCAGAAATTACGAGGGATCTCAACGAGAATATTAGAATAACCCCAAAATAATAAAAAGGATGATTGTGGCTTGAAGACTGGTTCTCGCCACAAGTTGGGCTGGTTTATGCTCAATCCACGGCCATAACATCCTAGAAAAAGTTGAATAAATAATATTTTGTGAGTTCTTGATGGAGCGAGAGTAGCGGAAGCAAAACTGATTGGGTAAGACAAAGCGGAAGTGGAATTGATAGGATTGAAAACACTAAATATCATTCTAATACTTGACCAAGCCAACACGATTAGGTTACGCTTTAATCGAAGCATGATTAGATATCATTTTAATCCAAACGACTCAATAAGATTTTTAATAACGTTTAAAGTGAGATTATATAACGTTTTAATCCAAACAACTCTACAAAAGATATTTTGATAGATAATTCCAGAGGAAATTATAAAAGAGGAAATTTTATTAAATAATTGAATCTGAAGTTGTGAAAATAATAACAAGACCTCTATATTTATAATAGAGTAAACTCATTTCCCTAAGTTAACTTAAAAAAAGGAAAACTAAATCGTAATTATAATGGAAATAAAATATACTTTCTCTAAGTTAACTAAATCTCATGCCTTAATTGACTCTAATAAAAATAGAAAGTTCTAAAATAATAAAATACCATAATTGACTCTAATTAAAATAGAAATCTTAGAATAATAAAATTCTAGAATCTTAAAATTTCTAAAATAACGTCCTACATTAGTTCTAGTTGATATTGTTAATTTTGCAGAAAATATTTTTTAAGATATTAAAATCTTCATAAATCTTTTATAGACCTTTCCTCATTTAGGCCTTCTCGAAAAGCTAGAACTTACAATCAAACTTTTGCCCCATTATATAACATATGTTAGTAAAATTCATTTTTACAAATGATAATTCTATTCACCCCTTTCTTTATATTTTCTAAAAGATCTAAAATTTTACTCCCATACTTACGGAAAAATTCAAACCTTCCAATGATAGGCGATGGTGATGATGAGAGAGAAAGAAAAATAAAATAAAAATAATTAATAATATAAAATTTTTTAATTATAGTAATTTTAAAAATAAACATTTAATACCCATAGCTAAGACATCCTTGAGTTGGGTTGGGACCCCAGGCATGGTCATAGCAGGTATGAAACCTTTTCAATTGTTCGGTTCCTTAGTTAGCTCCTCAAACTTCAGAAAGTATACATTTCCGAGGAGGTGTCTTCACCTAAAACCAAATCAACTTATTTGAGCTCAACAAAAGTTTGTATCTCCCTCTAAGTAACATATATTTATCTGGTCTCAACATACACCTAATATTGAAATTCTTTTCAAAAGCATCACTTCATTCAATGAAAAGCACATTGGCCAATGTATTTGCAGTCTTTTACTAAGCGGGTACCATCAAGATCAACCGCTACACCACTTTTTATGCTATTTCAAAGAAGATTATAAATATTTTAGAGTTCCACAAACTCTATAATATAGAAACTTAAATCAGTGCACTACGCATAAATTTCGTACAGAAAGAATATTCAAACATCTCTATAAACACAAACTCTCAAGATGTTTTAGAGTTAAACAAAGCTACCATTTCATGCCTAGAAAAAATGTAACAATTTTTCCCACCAGAGTGGTTATTACTCAATACGGATTTGCCTCAAGTCACCGGAGAGGCTTTTAGAGCAAATTCAACAATTTTGGGTTCTAAAATTTTGCTCTTTAAAGCGTTATTTTGGCTTAGTGTTTCAATTATCAAGAAGAGGTATAAAGATCAATGGCTCCTACTATCCTAGTTTTAGCTTAATATGTATCTCTCATTTTAATTAATATGGTTGTTTCTTAAAAAGTTAATTAAGATCATTGGCTTTGAATTACTACTATAGGATTTCGAAAATGATAAGCACCCTATTTCTTCTTCATCTTTAAAATCACCCAACAAACCAAAGTTTGTTCAAATTTAAATGTCCCTACTATATCAGTGCTAACATTTGTCTCAAAATTTTGCTCCATTAATCCGTGAATTCAAAAGGAACAACGATCTTTTCCTATCCCTAGTCCTTTTTTATTTTTATTTTTATTTTTATTTTTTACTCTCATAGTTTAGTGAGTGGCTAAGATTGAATTTTAAATTTTAATATTGATAATCAAGTCAGCTTTTTTTTTAATTTTATTTACAATTAAGCCAACTTTAAAAAAAAAAAAGATTTGAATAACTAGCAGAGTTTAGGAGAGAAAAAAAAAATTAAGAGAGAATCCTAATCCAACTTGGAGACTCATGTTGATACTTGTAGAGACTGTTCTGCTGCCTTCCACGTAGAAAAATATTTACTTGGATTGAGACTAGAGATTTTTTTTCCTTAAAATATCTTTTTTTTAATCATAAGTTTGTGAGCAACATATATGAATCACATTGGTGTTGAGGTTTGATTTTGAACAAGTCATCTTTAGTTTAAAATTATAATACGAACCGATATCTAAAGGTCTGGCTTCTAAATCAGATAAAAGTTTGTCCATAATTAACTCCTGGCGATGCCCAAAAACTCTATGAACAAATTATTATACAAGCAAGCTGCTGCATGATTATATTTCTTATTCGTGGATAGCACTTGTAATAATTCAACTTGATTTTCTTTCAATGACGATTATAGCATGATTCAGTCATTATGTTTATCACAAATTTTTATTTGTTCGTGTCGTTTTGCACATTGGCACCAAAGCACAAAGTACAAGGGGCAATTGTTCGATATGAAGATCACCGGCATGGTTAACAGTAAAATGGCCCAATAAGCAAGCCCAAGTGCAGAAGGAACAAATGGAAGCCCAATATTGTTTTCACTCTTGACACCCAGGAAATCAAGCAAGACTCAATAAAAGCACATTTATTAAATATTTTTTTAATTTTAATTTCTCAAACGAATTGATAACAAATAGCTAGGTTGAGGAGTATATGTGAATATTGTTGATAGGGTAGTACTATAAAGGTAAAGAAAAAGTAAAGATGATAGTATAATATATTTAATAATAAATGTATATTAAAGTACTTTTTAAAATATAAGAATTAAATAAGTATTTAAATCAAAATATAAAAACCAAACAAGTATTTACTTGATAAAACATCATAGAAGTTATTTTGACACCCAAGACTTTTAAGTATTTATTATAAATAATTGCAAAGCCAATTATTTATTATTTATAATGAAACTGAAATTTATCTCCGCGTGAAAATAAAGGACTGAAGGCGAGAAAAGATTCCTCTCCACGTGAAAACAGATGTTGAAATGTTTTTGCTATTCGTTTGATGATTCGAGGATTCACAATTGCCGATAAGTCCAAGAAAAATTCCAAAAATTATCTTCCAAAAATAAAGGAGTTAATTGTGTGTGCTTTATGGTATAACATTTTTGTCGATACTCAACCCAACTCAGAAATCACGAGTTGCACAGTCAATGAAAAAGAAGACAAAAGTCAATAAAAGCAAAGACATTAAGACATTGACTGATGATAGCATGGTGGGACATTAAGTATCCCTAGGGATTAAAGTAGAAATTTAATAAATTTCTTATCTCATAATTTTTTATGAAAATAATATTTAATAAATTTGTAAAAATTATTTTTTTATAATTTTTTTATTTTACTGCATTTTTTTTAAAAAAGGTTGAAATTTACTTTTCATAAGCAATTTAAAATAAGCCATCACAAATTTTCAAAGTTTATATTATAACATTAATAATTTAACAAAAAAGATAATCATAGCTTATGTTTCCATACACTCTAGTTTATAAGCCATTAGATATCATATTAGCATAATAATTTACCAATGCAACTGATGTGCATTCTCTCCAATATCAAAGTTTTGATTTAGTAATTTCATATTTTTTATATTTTATTTTTATTATAAAATTAATGAGACTTATATATGATTACATTTTTTTTAATTACGAACAAGTCCATGTGAAAGTTAATCATGACTTTTAAAATTAATTTCATAACCATAGATTTTAACGTTCAATCTATTTTCTATAGTCATGATGCATGATGCTCATGATGCTCATTGCAACAAGTTGATTCTCTTATTTTAAGAATCTTGTTACGGTTTCCTTTGCATTGATTCTCTGCTTTGGTGATTCCACAGTACACTCCATAGCCAAATTGAAGACAAATGACATACATTGCTCTTTGGTCATAAAATGTTTGTCCTCCCGACTTAGCAAATTTGCACCAACAACTTCCATAACTGAATTGGGTAGCAAATCATTAACCCAATGCTTTAATGTCATTTCTCCATGAAAAAAATTAATTGTGGGTTTCTTCCCGCTGAATGTTTCCATTATCATAATCCTAAAGTTATAAACATCCCCATTGCGGATACTTTTCCTTCTCTTTAATACTCAATGGATTTCAACAATTATATACTACGATAAAATAATTTACAATAATATGCTCAAATGAAGATCGTAAGAAATAAATAACATATCAAAAAATATTAAAGAAATGAAAAAATATTTAATGTGGAACAAACCTGGTGCCATATAGCCTATGCCAAAAAATGAGCAACCATATTATCGTCTAGCAATACATTACTTGACTTTAAATCACAATGAATAATTACATGTGTTGAATGACCAAAGTGTAGATATTCCACAGCTGATGCAACATCTATCATTATGTGTAATCTTTGAAAAAAATCCAAAATGTAGTTGCTTGTAGACAAGCACTTACCTAGACTTCCATGAGGCATGTATTCTAATATCAATGCTTTAAAATCATCCTTTGAACAACTGCTAATGATTTTGATAAGGTTTTGATGGCGAATAATTTTCATCATATTACATTCAACATCAAGGTTCTTAAATGCTCCTCCATATTGCAGGTTAAAACCCTTTACCACAACTTCCATCCCATCTTGAATTCTTGCCTTATAAATAGAGCCAAAACCTCCTCTGCTAATTAGATTGAAAACCTCCTCTGCTAATTAGATTGCTTTCACTAAATCTGTTTTAGCTTGAAAAAGTTCTATGTATAAAAACTTTCTCCAAATTGTTGCTGGTGGCATATTAGTATCATCTGGTATGTGTTTTCCTCTCTTTCGATATCTCAAGATCAACACAATGAGTACTATTATAAATATAGTACTCAATGACAAGACAATCCCTAGGAGAGGATCCTTTTCCCTTGATGTGTGGTGGATTCTAGTTCTGCATGGTGGAACTTGCAGATTGGGTGTGCCACACAATAATTCATTTCCTTCAATGATTCAACTAAGAAATTTCTAAAAGGTCTAGGAATCTTTCCTTCGAGCGTATTGAAAGAAAGATTTAAATCTTTGAGATCTAAAAGTTTTTCTAATGGTATAGGAATAGCCCCAGAGAAATTATTATTGGACAAATCCAAGGATTTCAAGCTTGTCAAATCACCAATGGAATTACGAAGTGAGTCTTGCAATCTATTATATTCTAAAAAGAGATATTATAGATCATTTACGTCACCAATTGTAGTTGGAAAAACACATGAGAAATTATTCGTCGACAAATCTATTCTTAACAAAACCTTCAAATTAGACATCTAATTAAATTAGAAAACAGATATTCCTAATAAATTAGAATCTCACTAAATTAGGGAATTAATAAATTAATCTCTATTACAAGATATGCAATAAATAAACTTCAAATTTAACTAGACTTGCCATAAGATGCTAACTCTATAATAATTGACTTAACACAAATCTTTGCTAAGCTTTTGAATAAAATCATGACATGTCATTTAAGTTTTTTAGGCTTCGTTTGGTATATATTTTCAAGCAAAGTCTATTTAAGTAGAGCTTCTATTAGTAGAATTTTAATAAGCAAAGCTTTTATAAAAAAAGATTGTGTTATTTGGTCGTCAATTAAATGATATTTAATAATTAAAAACTCTACTCAAGATGTAACCAAATAATATTAAAATTTCATTATTTATAATTTTTTATTAATAGAGCTATTAATTAATGAATAAATGATATTTTATATCATTTTATTAAAAAAAGAATGAACAGCAAGATTGTAAGCACCGTGAATAACTGTGTAATCGGCCAAATACCATTGAAGAAATTCGGAGCTCCACACGTGTCTCAGCCGCTCGCACGAGTGCGAGAAGAATTTTCGGGCCGTGGATCTCTCTTGTTACCAAGGATGCTTCTCAGCATATCGTAGCCTGGGGACTCTCCTGGGCTTAATTAATGTAATCAGCCCATCCAGGTCACCTTACGAGGTTTGCGTTAGTGCATAAAATACTTTCGTTTTTATCAATCATTTATCATTAGGAGCAAGAGGGGAAAAAGAAAATTGGTTACCTTCTGTTGTCCTTGTGAATGGTGTGCGTTCGTTTTTATTATAATACACATAAAAATTTATTTCTTCTATAGGAACAATGAGCAAAGGTAAAGTTATCTAATCATGATTGATTGCTAACTAAAAAATATATCTATATTTTACTAATTTTATTTCTTTAATTTTTTATCTCAATATAAATAGTAATAATTATTATTTTTTAAAATTTAATAATTTTATTTCTTAATTAAGTAAGGATAATTTTAGACACAAATATTTTTCACTCAATCCCTTAGGTACTAATACTTCTTATTGATCTCTGAAGTTGCTTTTACTTACTTATTTAAACCATATATGAAATTTGAAGAATGTCAATCTCATGATATTACAGATTCTCCGTAGATATTCTTTGACATCTAATTTGATTCGATGGACAAATTATTATTAACAAATTAGTAGCTTCTCCTCAACAAAATGAGTATTGATGAGCACTTCTCTTTCAGAGTCACTTATGGAGATTGATCTTGATGTGAATTTCCTGTTAGGGAACCATAATCTCTAGAAGTGGTTCCGAATATAGAATTTTCTTCTCTAGTACGAAGAGATTCTGCAATTCCGGGTCACTTGAGGACATCGTTGTCGCCTTGCAAGCGGAAGATTCTTCACTCAGTCCTAAGAACAGAAGCTGAATCAACTCAGTCGGCTGAGTTAGGATAGAATAACATTACTAGAAGAAAATTGACCTATATTTTACCTTTTTAGTTCTTAATCTCTTTCTTAACATGGCAATTAGGTCAAGAGGAAAATGATTTGAACAATTTGAAGCTTCTTATCTGAGGTTACCTAGGAATATTCCATACTCATGGGAATTTGGCTCTTTTCATTTCTCAGCACTAAGGAGTTTAAGCACAGTCAATAATGAAACCCAATTGAGAAATATTATCATCTGTTGCCTATGATTTCAACTGGACCAAAATGTTTGTTTTTCTTTTTATCTTTTAAAAAAAAAATGATTTAGCGATCATGTCACTGGTTTTTTCAACAAGATGAATGATTTCATCTTCTCATTTATGAACAATTCTTTCCAGCACTCTTTAGGAGACTCACGCTCATTCACTAACCACTCACCATGCTCAGAATGCAAAATGCGAAATAGGAGTAATATAATAATTTACTTGTCTAATTTCAACACATTTTCAAACTAATTAATCCCACTACAAGAAAAAGTTATTTATGTGACCACTATTTTGCAGTTACGTATGGCCTATATGACAGCTATGTAACGGCAGAGAGGGGTTACATACGCGGCCATTGCAAAAGCTTTGTAACCGTTGCAAATGCTTTTTAACTGTACTTTTGGCGTGCAGTAACAAAAGGTAGTAACGGTCACCAAAAAAAAAACCACCTAAATGCGGCCACATTAAGTAATGGGTTGGATGCAAGTTTTGTGACAGGTGGAAGCTGTCACAAATTTGTAATGCTTAATTATTCATAATTTTGTGATATTTGACTATTTGTCAATATTTTATCTCATTTTCCTGATATTTGTCAATGACAACAAAAATTCAACATTGTTCATTACAACAGTACAACACTAAAATTAATTATCATGATACCATCCATAAAGTTCAAATTATATACTGAAAATGAGAGATTAACATCAAGCCGCAAGTCTCCAAGTCAAAAATTAAAAGTATACACAGATGCAAATACAAGCCTACGATACAAAGTCTTACAAAAAAAAGAAAAAGTGTGAATCCAGGGGTCTCCAATGCATCTTATCAAACGATAGCCTACAATAGAAGCAACAATATATTAAAAATGTGCGAGACAAACACACTTAAATATCATAATTATATAACTAAGCACTTCTTGCTAGCAATAATTAGAAGCGCTCTGGTACAACTGTTAATGTCTCTATCCTTTGTTGAAACTCTTAGTTAATTTGCAAATCTAATATTCATTTTCCAAAAATAATATCAACATTGAACATATGAAAAATAATGAATCATAATTTTACAAGTAAAAGTATTTATCTATAAATAGACGTCATAATTTGCAGCATAACTGCATGACGGTGTTGATGCGCATTGGAAGCATCGACTATCTACTAAAAAAACAAACATTTTGTTTTTCCTAAGAAACACAGAAGGAAATGTAGTCTATAGATTGATGATGAATATGCAGCCAATATATTTTACTAAATTGTAAGATGTAGGAAATGTAGGGAAGGGCATTAAGTTGCAAGGTTCAGTTCCAAGTTGGCAATAAAAATTGCTATTATGCTGCAACTTTTCTCAATATACTCCACACTTTTCACCCTAAATTATACATTTATTCTAAAAAAAATTTTAAAAATCATTTTGAATTTTAAGTAAATATTCACTATAATCTGATGATTGTTAAGTTCAACTTTAATTAATATTTTACTAGATATTTGGATCGAAAATAAAAGCCTTCATGTTGGCATTGCCTTGTCCAGCCTTCACTCCTTTGACTAACCTTGATTTAAACATTATTCAATTCTCATTTGATTCTGATTAGGTTAAGATTATAGATCGTCTAGCAAATGAGTAGTACATTAAACAACTAAAATCTTCAAATAAATGTCTAGGATGGTCAATCCAAATACTAAGCTATTAACTGCTAATGTTTACATTTTAGAGTTTTAATTTTTTTTACTTTAGAATTTATTTGATTTAGCTGTTACTTTTAATTTTTAAAATATTTAAAATAAATAAGTAGACAATGGTCAAAGGGTTTAGTAATTGCGTACACGTATTAGTGTTTTATATCCATACCTAATGCACCCAATGAATAGGTATAAAAATTTATATCCCTATTCAATTTTTTATAAAATATAGATAAAATTAGACCTGACGCCTAATTTTAACGTAACAGTCCCTTGTGCTTGTAGGGATTTTTTGCCATCCCTATATGGGACTAGAACAAAGCTAACACGCCTATCTAATGAGACTGGACCATAATTTTATTTAATAGATCTTAGGCCTGGATCAGTCTAGTTGCTTCCTTTTTGATACCTTTGGCTGCTATTTAGGTAGCATTTACTTCTCATATTAGAGCAGGAATTGTGAGATTGAGAGTAAAAATAGGTTGTTTACTTACATTAAAATGAGAGTATAGAATAGGAATCAAAATTCCATTTATGTGTTTATTTGTTTTAGATTAAGAGTCAATTGTTTTAAATTATAATTTTACCCTTATTTAAAAAATTGTAGATTTTAGTTACAAGTGAATGAAAAATATATTTATAAAATAAAATATTTATTTTATTATTAATTTTAATTATATAAATTAATAATAATTATCAATATTCTTAATTATATAAACCACAATTTTTTATTTAATTTTAATTTAATTAATTAAACTAAAATTATTGATAAGGGCAACACAAATGAAACATCATTATTAATAATATACTGCAAGGTTAATATTTTCTTAGAATAAACTATTTATTATTATTATTATTATTATTAATTAATTAATTAATATTAAAGAAATATAATACTATTAAAATTAAATAAATATAATAATATTATATTTAATAAGCCTAATATTATTATTTTTAATAAATGTATTATTATTAAATAATATAATAATATTATTTAAATAGATATGATATTTTTACTTTTAAATAAATGTAACATTATTTTATTTTAATGAATATAATTATATTATATTTTATAAGAAAAGGGTGAAACAAGAAGAAGACCTCCTCAGGGTAGTGGAATCCTCTTAAATTTCTAGCCTTAACGACACCATATCATCTCCTTGGTCACCACGGACAAAATTTCTATTGTGAGCGACGCCGTTTTGTTCTCCATGCTCCCTACCCAAAAATCCACAAGCGGTGACTTCATTCAACTTTTCCCAGCCCACTGACAGTGACGAGCGTCACACCCACACACCGTATTAGGAAATAATAATAATTATAAAATTTTGATGATGATGATTGAAATTAACTACCAATGTTGAATTCACCGTTAAGACCCTGAGGGAAACAAATTTCGCCAAAAGCGATTTGTTTCAAAGAGATTTAATTTCAAACAACTTTGATTCGACAGTTACTCTCATTCACTTCTAATACTGCTAATAACTTAAAGCTAAAATTTTTCTTCTTCAGTAGTTAGATCTGAGCAGTGCAGGGTGCTAATACATGAGTATTTGTACTACAATTTTTAAATTGATTAAAACAAATCGCTTCACTGATCAGAATATCATCGATACCCCAAAAAAAAAAAATATTAAGAATTTTTAGAATTCACATGACAAAATATGTGTATAATTGATTTACGTGGGCTTTATGAATCAACCATCGAAAAGCCCACAACCTGATCCAACGACACCGATTCTTCTCGGCCACTGAGCATAAATTTCCCAAGTTTCATAGTGAACGACACCGTTTTGTTCTCCTTGCTCGCCACGCAAAAAACTGCCAAGGAGTCACTTCACTGAAGTGCAAATGTCAGTTATCTTCACAGTTCACACGTTTATGAATAAATTGAAAAAAAAATAGAGAAATTATCCTAAAGAAAATAGAGAAATCATGTGCGCAAAACCTTGCATCGACTATTATTGTAATGTGCTACATAGATATCAATTTAATCTTGGAGTAATGATCTTGTGGGTGAACACGGTTCTCACCTTACGGTGAGTAGTAGTGCCACATGGCGATGTCCGGTCTGCGTGTCCAGTGCTAAATAATCTAGATAATTTTTTATTCTTATTTTTATTTGTCATTATTGGGTGCTTGTACAGCTGCTCTGGGTGTTGCTTTACCAGTGTACTCAACATTCAAGGCAATTGAGAGGAAAGATGAAGATGAGCAACAAAAGTGGCTCATGTATTAGGCAGGTTGGAATTTATTTTTATTTTTATAATTTATTATTATTATTTTTTGTTAGGCTTGTCACCTTGCTTGTTTTGGTACATGAGGTTTTCATAGATTCCCAAATTTCCTCTGCATCCATTATTTTTAGCCCAAGCGTTTTCCTGTTAGATGCTTTGATCAGTTGGCCAAAAAAATTGAATATTACCTTTATGGTTATAGTTATGCTGAGATCTTGCATGGGTGAAAATATATAGCTCTAATATTCATGATGACCATCAATGATGAAAGTAACAAATGCGCAGAAATGCTTATCATATGTTAATAAATTTTGTAATCAATAAAAGGTATGTTGATAAATTTTGTCATTTGCATTTGAAAGGCGTACTTGTGGTAGTTCATTCCAAGTGGGTACGTAAGCCTTTCCAACTAGTTTGCACTGAGCCAAAAAATACGCTTCCATTTCTCTAATTTGCTGATCATCATCACCACCTCCATCAAAGTCATCATCCGATCTTGATGATCATTCTCCTGCTCCTCCACTGCCTTCATCTCCTTCCTCCACCTCATTATTCATCGCCGCCGCAGCGTCCGTGTCCCGGAATACTCCAGCCTGCTAATGATAATTAATAATTCGTCAAGAACACAACACCCACATCAACAAAAATGAAATAAACTACTAAAAAATGACATAGCAAAGCAAATAACGAAAAAAAATATAAAACAATAAAGTATTTAGGATTTTGGAGTTATAGAAGGCTTAGAGAGAGCGCAGGAGAGGCAAAGAAGTCTTTGGTTCGACGAGTGGGTGGCTTGCTACACGTGGACTCCCCCATAGCAATGAGAAAATCAGGTGTTGATGCTGAAATCTGGTCGTCCTTTGCCCGACCTGATCGTTCCACCAACGTTTGTGTTGTCCACGAAGGGAAGGTTGCACTCTCCCTGCTCGAGCAATTGCCCGTGTTCCTGGGACCCAAATCACCCTTTCTCGCCTTTCCAAGCATGCGTTCATAGAAACAAGTCAGAGACGCCGGTGGTTTTACCGGCGTAAACCCTCCGATACTTAAGTTAGAACAAGGTGTTTACGGGTAAATTGTATGATTTAAACGAGTAAACTGAATACAGTATTCTCGGCACAATCTGTATCGAAGATCTGTGTAAAGATGAGTTCGGATTTTAATTTGGCAGAGTTTTCCCTTTTCTCTCAATTTTTTCATCCCCTTCTTCATCGGTCTCTCAGCTTCTTATAGCCATCATCCCACGTTTTCTGAGTATTCTTCATGCCCCCCATTTTCGGGTGATGGCAGACCCTCATGGGCCTCCAACCACCGAATCGTGGGTAAACGTGGGATGTCGTGTTCTCCCCCATGGTTCGGGGCATGGCGAAACTGTCGTGATTTCGTGAGATCGTGTGCTCTTCCTTTAGGTGATGAGCATCTGGTCGGTACATATCTCGGGTCGGTGCTCGTTTCTAGTTGGCACATGCCCGTACACGATATTTACCAGGACTCTGCTTGGGCCATTCAACTGGGGAGATTTGCCTCAGGGTGAGAGATGAGGACATAGCTGAGCTGGTACTTTTCATTACTCAACACCAGGAAAAAAAAAAGTTGTCTTGAGAGGGTTGATGAAATGGTTCTTGTGAGCAAAAATGGTGACATGTTGAAGTCTAAAAGAATGAAGTCAATTATCAAACAAAGCAGAATGAAGTCTAAAAACACATTAAAAGAAAAGGAATTGATGTGTTTGTGTGTGAGAGAGAAAAAGAGAGTGTATGTATTTGTTTGTTTTATTGAGAAACGAAATGATGAAAAAGGGTGTTAGGAGTTGACTGTTAGAAATTCTGTGTGAAAATGTGAGGATTCAAGTCTCTCAACCAACTTTTGAAGGATATATTAATTAACACTAGCTAATTGAAATTTGAAAGTATTCAAATTAGTGTCAAAATTACATATCCACCAATATTGCAATTTGCAATACTCAACTGAAAATAGTTTTAAAGGAAAAAATAGCATTAACATAAATTTTGTTCTCTATATAGGTAAAAAGAAATATATTTCAAACTCCATTAATTTTATATGTAGAAATATGATGAAGATTAAATTTTCATCCATTTGATAATTAAGAATCTATCTAACTAATTAATAATACTTTTAACAAATCAATGGATAGCATAGTCAATAAAATCAAAATTACACACTTGTTGAGTTGATTGATTATTTTTTTCCAAAGTAATTAACTCAAAATCTTGAAAATTTCTCTATACCTAATGAAGAAATATGGTATCCAACCTAATGAAGAAATATGGTATCCAACATTGCTAGGCGGCGGTTTTAGGCTTTAGAGAAGCTAAAATTATAGAAATGAAAGTATTTTTCTTGCCCAAATTTTTACTCTCATAAGAAACTTTTATTCTATTCACATTTCATAAAGGGAAGACAATAAATAATTAAATAAGGGATTTAACCTCAGAATATTATGTGGAAACTCAAACTGTTATTCTCATAATTGTTTATGAGGCCACTCTGCCTTTTGTCCGAGTGATTGCATTAATGGCATTAAATTGCATAGAACGTAGGAAATTGACCCACCACCATCTATTATAACATCACAAATAAATAAAAGTAATGATGAAACTGAAATTAATTCGATCTTTTATCTTGTAGCTATGCTTGGTAATTTCCACCTGATTCATGATCCCAATTAGAATGCCTGAAATAAATGCTTTCTTTTTCTTGATTGTATCATCATCACTTTTGTGAAAAAATTTTTTTTAAAAAAAAAACAGGGATGCTGGGTCAATCGGTCTTTAAACAATTCGATTAGACACGTGTTTACTACATTATTTTTTATTTTATTCATAAGTGATTATCCACTTACTACTCATTTTTCACACAAGTTTAAAAAAGCACAAATTTTTCTTTCTTTTTTCTGATAAAATTTCCCTTGAAGTTGACATTATTTTCACTTGTTTCATTGTGGTCTAAACTCTATTAGAAATTTGTTGACGTCAGAATTATCAAAATCAAAATGAAATTTTATTTAATTTTTAATCAAATAATAACAAAAAGATGCATCACTGGTGAACAGCAACTAGTGTTGGTGGCATGGTGTGGCAAGGCGCGGTGGTGTGAGGAATGGGGGTGCTGAATCTACTTGATGCTGCGTTCAGTGATGTCACGCAGTGGCAGGATAACTTATCGTGACTGAAGATGGTAATGAGTGAAAGACAAGAGAAGAGGCTACAAAATTTATTTGACTGAGAAGAGAAGGTAATGAATTTTTTTTTTTTTAGAGAAAGAAGAGATGAGACTACAATTTTTGTTGGAGACCAAGAAGAGGCTGACCATTAGAAAAAGAAAAGAGAGTGAGAGAGAGAGAGAAGAAGCTGAATTTGGTGCGAGGAAGTAAGAAGACTTGTTTCATTTTGAAATAGATTGAAGATAGGCTTTGCGCCTTGCTGCTGCTGATGCTTTTTTTTTTTTTTTCGTTCTTCTTCTCTACTACTTTGCCTAAATTCTTTTAATTTTTTGGTTTTGTGATTTGGTTATTGGATTGAGTTTGGGATTAGGTTTGGGTTTTAATTCTTTTAATTATTTTCATTTTTAATTTTGATTATTTTGTTTCATTTATTATAATTTTATTTTTTATTTAATATCTAAATTGCAAAAAATAATCAAAGTCATCTAATATTTTTGTCATTTAGATCGGTGAAATAGTAATTTTACATTAAAAGAGCAAAACAATCAGCATATTAATATTATGTTAAATTCTCTTATGGCGTTTAGACAATAGTAAAATAATAATACATTTTGTAAATTTTGGATGGAATTTTATAAAAAGAAAAATTGTATATTTTTGAAAAAATATAAAAAATAGGTGGCATATGGAATTGCCCTTTTATTTATCAAGCACATGCGTCATGTCTTGTCTTTTGAATTTAATGTCTTCTTTTATTTTTTTATTACCCAATTCATTCAAAATAATCACAGTTATGCCACTTTTCAATTTATATATTTTAGAATATTACCTTTAAATTAGTAGAATCATCCGATTTTTTATTGGGATTGGGAATCTCGTCCTGAACCATATAGAGTTTAGTTCAGTATAAATTTTTTAAAAATTGATTTAAAATTAGTTGAGATTTAATATAAAATTTTTCCCAATTTATAATTTAGAATATCTGAAAATCTCAATCAAAATCTTGATTCCCTTGACTATTGTTTTAATTTTTAATTAACTAAATTAAAAAAAAATCATTTATCTTAAAATAAACAAAAATGATTGATCCAAGCACGAATCCAAACAATTCACTACTTTGCATTCACTTTTAGAGTTTATTTATTTATTATTTATTTTTTTAACGACACTCAGTTTTAAAGTTTAATTAAACTAAACAGATGAAGAAGAAAATAAATTAGTTTGTTGATTTACATATTAAATTTAGATAATGAATGGATAAAATGGGGACGTTGGTATTTAGAATCGCAACCTGCAATATAAAGTACGAAGTGTGTGTGAATAACAAGCTTTACCATTTCTCCTATACATACATATCTATTAGGATGAGTTGAGACTTGAAATTTTTGTTTTTTCTTCTCTCTCATAAAATAACTTGTTTTTCAATTTTTAATCAGCTATATATTAGAACCACGTTGGTCTTGGGATTTGAACGAATTATCTTTAGTTCAAATAAAAGATAAAAAAATTAACTTTTCAAACAATATATATATATATATACATATACATATACACGATGATTTTTCATTTGTTCGTCGGCTTTTGCACCTTGCTGCCGAAGCAACGAAGGACATGGGGCAATTGCTGTATACGAAAATCACCCGCATGATTAACTATGAGAAGGCCCAATGACCAAGCCCAACAACAAAAGGACCAAATGGAAGCCCAATATTGTTTCTACTCTTGACACACCAGACACAGCAAATGGAATCTTCCTCAAGCAAGACTTATTAAAAACACATTTATTAATTTTATTTCTTTTACTTTCAATAAAAAAATGATAACAAAATAGCTAGGTTGAGAAATATGGTCAAGGAGTGTGCGCAAATTAAAAATAATAATTATTTTCATAAATTTATTAATTGTATTTTCTAATTAAAAAATGATAATTTTATGTCTGTATAATATATATGAGGTTATACGTGGAACTGTATGAAAGATTAAACTTTTCAAGATTAAATTTGTTAAAAAACTGAAGTAACAAAAATAAATTAGTCCGATCTATTGACTTGACTAGGCTAGACTGCAAACATTAGCATGTGGGTTCATATTTTTTTTTCAAGTAATTTTTTTTAATCTCTACAGTTTGAGTAAACAGCAATGTAATTTATACCACACAGGTAAAAATAATTTAAGAAAATAAATAATATGAAATATAAGAAAATTAATGATAAAATATGATTATATTGGTTTGAATAAGAAAAATATTTTTGTATAAGAATTCCAATCTTATGCAATTTATACCACAGGAAGAAAAATATATAATTAATTCAATCCAACTTATTTTGATTATTATTATTTTGAATATATAATTATTATTATATAGATGTGGAAAAATATATAATTAATATTGCCAGTATCGCATACAGTTGCAAAGCTACAGCCTTGCATCTTGAACAACCTTCGGATAGTCTTGACTCTTGAAACCAAATACTCTGCTACACTTGAGTGTAGCCAATGAACCGTGGTCCTTAGCTATAATATGATCATGTGATGGAGTATTGTTAGCCTAAAGGGCTACATATAATGTAATTTTGATGATAACAAACATGTTTATTAAACAATTTAATAAATATTGTATTTCACAATTTTCACTAGTTTTTGAAGGATAATATTTATGCAAGTGAATCAAGTGAAATTAAGCTCAAGACACTCAACAGACAACGGCGAAATCAAGAATAAAGTTTAGAGCTCAAACGGACAAATTAGTGTGATAAATTCTTGTAAAGCCGGTATGATTTAATTGATGCATGATTTAGCATTTGAGAAGCTCAAGAGAGTAATTTAATTAAATACTTTTCATAAACTAAAAGTTTTATTTTTATAAAGTAAAGTATTTTGTGGATTTGAGTAATTTGGACTTAAATGCTAAGTTTTGAAATCTTTGATTTTAATAAGTATTATTATTAAATTTCAGAGTTGGACGTTTGTACAAACATTTGAAATGTTTTGGGCCATACTATAATTTATGAATATTTTGGACTAAAGTGGAAGTTTTGAGAACTTTGAAAAATATGGGTATTATGTTGAAAAGGACCTTTTTGCAAAATAATAATATCTTCGGGGCCATATAATAATTTCAAAAAGTTTGGGAAAGACAACTATTTTTAGGAAATTCTGAAATTGGACCTATTTGTAAAGTTTTATGATATTTTGGACCGTAGTATAATTATAGAGAGTATTTGAAGGCTTGGTTAGTGAAATCCTCAAGCCGGGTGAGCTTGGAGGCGTGGACGTAGGCGGGGATAGCCGAACCACATAAAATCCTTGTGTTTGTTTTCTCTTCCCTTACTCTTTAAATATTGTGCTTGATTGAATTTATTATTTTTTGATTTGATTAAGGCAATAGATTAAATTGTTGTACGAATTGTATTGCATAAATTTTAAAATCTCAATTCACCCCCCCTCTTGGGTTGCATAACTTGCATTTCAAGTATCACATATGCAATTTTTGTAACGGATAGACAAGATGAATTTAAGTGAAGTGAAAGCATAAAAAAAAACATAACTACATAAATGAATCCCTTCATGATATGTTTAGAACAGAGTTTTATACAAGGAGTCGGTATAGTGTCGAGCTCTCAAAAGTTGTCTTTGGCTACCATTTGGCAGCTAAAGACCTGGTACAATCCGTTTATTAACCGGTTGCACATTATTTTAAATTTAAAAAATTAAATAAAATAATATATTAATTTAGAAATTATAGAAAAAATATTAATAGTAAAAAATAAATAGAAAATAAAAGAAAGATATAATGTTGTCAAAATCAAGAAAAAATTTATATAATAAATTAAAAATGTTTGTTTCATATATTATATGTGATGTGTCATATTTAACATCAAAATTTTTTAGATGTTTTGTTATTTTTCTCAAGTTTGTTATTCTAAATAACCTCAAAAAGTTTTTTCTTCCCGTCCGTTTTATGTTTGACGTCCTTATTGCATGTTTGACCCCCATTCTTACATCTTTCACATGACATGTTGCATGTTGACATAGTTTTCATGTTTAACCTCATATATTACATGTTTGTTCTCACTTGTTATGTGTTTCACGTGAAATAAAGTCAAAAAATGAAAATTATCCCACTATTTTATGTTTCACGTCCGCGTTGCATGTTTGATTTCCGTTATTGCATTTTTTATGTGAACTGTTACATGTTGACATGGTTCTCATGTTTAACTTTATGTGTTGCATGTTTGACCTCATCTATTGCATGCTTTACGTGACCTTTTTACACGTAAATTTCATGTTGCATGTTTGACCTCACTTATTGTATGTTTCACACGGATTGTTGCATGTCTTGAATAAAGCCAAAAAATAAAAAATTTCTCACTCGTTTCATGTTTCACGTTCGTATACCTCCATTGTTGCATCTTTCACGTGAACTATTGCATGTTTCTCATCTTTAACCTCATCTATTGCATGTTTGACCTTTGGTGTTGCAAGTTTTACCTGACCTTTTTACATGTAAATTTCATGTTGCATTTTTTATCTCACTTGTTACATGTTTGATCTCACTTGTCGTATGTTTCATGTGCATTTTCACATGTTTGAATAAAGCCAGAAATGAAAATTTTCCCGACTGTTTCATGTTTCACGTCTGTGTTACATGTTTGATCTTCGTGTTGCATCTTTCACATTAACTGTTGCATGTTGATGTCATTCTCATGTTTAACCCCATCTGTTGCATGTTTGACCCCATATGTTCCATGTGACCCTCTTACATGTAAATTTCATGTTGCATGTTTGACCTCATTTGTTGCATGTTGCATGTTTCACATGGATTGTTGCATATCTTGAATAAAACCAAAAAATGAAAATTGTTCCATCTGTTTCATGTTTCATGTTCGTGTTGCATGTTTTACTTCCGTCGTTGCATCTTTCAAGTGAATTTTTGCATGTTGATGTGGTTCTCATGTTTAACCTCATCTATTGCATGTTTGACATCAGATATTGCATATTTTACATGACCTTTTTAAATATAAATTTCATGTTATATGTTTGACCTCACTTGTTGCATGTTTCACTTGAATTGTTCCATATCTTGAATAAAGAGAAAAATTGAAAATGGGTGAGGAAGACAAAGTAACAGTGCATATAATCACGAAGTTGGCTAGCCAACTTATTTAACAATTAATGTAGCGGTTAACCACTTCCACTCCAGAGACACCCAACAATGAAACAGTTAGCCAATTGATATAACGTAGAATTAAGCGGTTTATCGCTTCCACTTCGGAAACACTCAATAATTAAGTGGTTAGTCAACTAATTTAACAAGGAATCAAGTGGTTAACTACTTGCGTTCAAGAAAATAGCTAACAATGAAACAGTTAGCCAAATTGTTAAGCAAAGAATTAAGCAGTTAGCTGCTTCCACTCCAAAAACAACTAAGTATGAAACACTTACTCAACTTATTTCACAACAAATGAAGCGGTTAGCTAGTACAACGAATGTTTGACGTTGATATTTCATGTATCACATTGTCTAACACATGTATATATATCATGTTGCATTTCAAAATTTCTTGACATTTCAAGTGATAATTTATAATCAAAATTATTTGTTTCATCTTCTTTTTTATTATTAATTAAGTTTAATTAAGCCCCATCTATTAAGAAAAAAAAATGAAAATGTTGCCTAGTGTTAAAATTATTTGATAATTCAAGTGATCATTATTACTCCAAGTAATAATTTATCATTTTAGTTATTATTTGTTTCATTATTTTGTAATTTGTTTAATTCTTCAAACGAAAATAACTATGATGACAATTTTAAATTACCAAATAACCTTCTTTTTTTTAGTGCAATTGGTAATTTGTAAATTTTTTATTTTAAAAATCAAATAATACATACAACACATTAATTATTTTGGATTAATTTCATCAGAGCTTGTAAATGAAACCCATAAACAAAGGCATCTCAAACTTTGTAATTACAAAAAAAAAAAAAAAAAAAAGCGTAAAGAAGAGAGTTGGCGGGTGCACGCCATGCGCGAATTAATTTTCACCATCATCTTCCACCATATGTCGTGAGCAGTGGAGGCTTTCCCTCCCCATTACCATTACAAAAAAAGTGTCGAAAAAGGTGTCGACCTGTGTCACACCCCCATCCAAGAAGTGAGCTAAAAATTATGAAACTCCAAAGCACTGTCTGAGCATAGCACACAAACTACTTCCAGCATCTCCATTAACAAAATATTTGAAAAAAGCAAGGCATGAGCTATTAGCCCATACACTTTTAAGCATAATGATTCTAATCACATCTCATTTAACCACGAGGCCATGAAAACATACTCAAAGATTCCAAAAGAAAATTGACATTTAAACACATAAGAATCAATCTTATGAATCCATCAATTTTGCAATCAAGCGAAAAAAATGTCAATCTCTGATCTATAAGACCAAACTTCAAAGTCTATAATTTCAATGATCAAATAACAAATGATGTACAAATAAAATTCATGGAAATCTATAGAAACCTTTGGCATTATTTTAGACCATGTAATAAGTACAGGCCTTGTTCAATAATCCCTTTAAATTATTGGGTTGGTTCAATTACCATACAAATTGGCAGATATAATCTAGACATGTAAAGCACCTAGAATATAACATCTTAGCTCAAATTTAGTTACATTTATTACTATTTCTATGACCCAATACAGAGTTACAGAAAACTGGTTTATTGGCAGGAAACACCAACAACCTAAGCTTCTGATTTTCTTTAAAAATTCAATACTATTCAGAATATTGTGAAAACTTCCAAAATATTATTAGACACAACATATAAAATTTTCAAGCCATTTGGACAACTCCATAATTGGTTCTCACAGGATTGAACTAAACAAATCAAAACTGCCTTTTTAATTCACACAAAAACAGCTGAGCTTTGGTGATTTATTAAAATTAAAATACTCAATATGTTGGGATGAAAATTCCCAGAACATAATTACACATATAACTTGATAACATATTAAAAGTTCAAGACATTCTGATATCATTAAGCTAATGTTTCATAAGATCAAACACAAGTGAATAGTTCTGTCAAGGGGTTTACGGCTAAAGTGGTGGAGTTTGAAAAATCATAAAAAACAAAAGAGAACCAGATGTTCAATTACCAAGGAACTTTCAACATTTAAAATACATTTAAAATAGACTTATCGAAGTTTAATATCTCAAAATTTTAGCTCTTGTTGACACCAATAGATTATTCGTTTATAACACCAAACATGGTACATACACAGTTTTTGATAAATTCCAACAGCAACTGACCAATTTGACAAATCCATTAAAAATCAACTATTAGTTCAATTCATTCCAAAATGTCCAGACTTGAAATATACAATCCGGCTTTTATTACTCAAAATTTGAAGCGAATCTAGCATCATTTAATCATATTTTGAAACAATCAAAGTTCTGATAACAGTCCAACAATCTTTAAATTTTCTGCAAAATCAATAAACTATTTTTTATCTTTTCAGTTCAATAATCAATTTTCTATCAAAATTAGACATGCAAAACCAACAACAACCTTACTTTTCAGTTTTGAGATAACAAAACATCAATTGCACCAAGTTAACTACCTAAATCACAAGCTTTAACTTCCTGGCCTCTTAATAAAGCTTTCTGTCACCTTCGCAAGTATTAACTTCAGTCCTCACATTACCAAAAAGCCTACCCAAAAAAAAAAAAAATGATAATCAATCACACTTCCATTAAACAAAGTCATAAGAGCTTATTTAAAAATTGAGGCGTTTCACCTCTTAACGAATAGCTCAACTCCAAACTTCCAATCTATAGCACTACATAATTGAAACATACCACCACCGATCAACAAATAACCCAAAAAATTGCTAAGACTTTCAATTAAAAATAAAAGCTGGTGATTATATAGCATCAATATATAGAATTAAATCATCAAGCAACAGTATATGATGGTGAGTCTCTAGAAACATCAATAAAAATTTCTAAAAAAAGGGCAAAAAACAGCTTAAAAATGACATAATGAATATCAACACATATAAAATAAGATTGGTCAAAAAAATAAAAATAAAAGAAAAAAAGCTGAATGGGGAAATCTTTACCAAATTAGTGAGCACCCATCTTTAGGATTCCGAACAATGATTGCAGATCTCAAAACAAGCAAACAACACCAAAAACCAAACAAGAAAAAAAATAGTATATCAAGAGAAAAAAATTAACTTGTTTTGAGGGTTTTCGCTGGTGGCTTCAGGAAGCCCACGCGGCCACGATTTCGGCCAAAGCTAGGATGACGGCAGTGAAGGTTGAAGAACTGATGGTATAGTCAATGGTGCGACAGAAATAATGGTGGGCGGTTGGAAACGCAGCAACAGACGTGATACCAACTTTGCCTCTCCCTAGCTCTCGTATACAAACCAAATACTAGGGTAGATGACTCCGATTGGTTGATTAGTGTGAGAGAGAAAATGGATTTGATTTTAGGTAATGAGCAAAGAAATCAGATGATAGAAATTATGGATTTCAAAGAGGGAAGAAATTTAGGGATTCCCCTTTTAAGAAAGCGAAGAAATCAGATTGGCGAGAGTGGGGCCGGGGCGGTTAAATGGATGAGAGAAATTATGGATTTCAAATGAATGAGAAATCTGATGGTATAAAATGTTTATTAATATATACTTGAGAACCAACATCTCAAGTTCAATCGAACGGTTTGATTTCAATTTTCAATATGGTGTCCGGGCTTAGTGCCCGGCATTGTAGCTTTAACCCTTATACAACTGATAATATATAAGAACTTGTATTGGTGAATTTACAGACATAATAAATTAGGTGTAAAATCTATAATGTACTTCTAGTAAACGACAACTTTATGGAGCAATAATCCTAGTTTTCTTTTCTAATTTTATGAGCAAGTAAAACTCGTTATATTTTGCTTCATTAAAAAAGAATAGTAAATGGCTTGCCTAGCTTTGAGCAAAGTATTTAGATCATTTGATATGTAATAGGTGCCATTTCTCAATCTACCAGCTTTGATATTGACAAAATGTAGTACACGCATAAGCTGATTATAGTAAACAATTTGGCAAGAGTTCTCTATAGAAAATTAATGGGGACAAATGACCTTAGAAATTGAATAAGATGCTGCAAATTGACCAAGTGACAAATCCGTTCCCATCCGAACCATAGCTAATTTAGAATGAATATTTGAAAATAAGAGAAGGCAGGACACATGTGGGCACAGCAACCGAGGAAAGCAGACCTAGCGTTGGCATGAATTAAAAGTTAGATAATACTCTTACACACTATTTTTGAAGGCATTCATGGCAAAGATTATAATTCACTACCAGTGAAAGAAAAGAAAATCAATTTGATTGTCTCATACGTCTAGCTCTTCAACATTTTAAAGCAACGAGCATCTAAATTTTAAGAAACCCATTACAATTTCCTTTGCATTGATTCTCTGCTTTGGTGATTCTACAATACACTCTATAGCTAAATTGAAGACAAATGACACACGTTACTCTTTGGTCATAAAATGTTTGTCTTCCCAAGTTAGTAGATTTGCATCAACAACTGTCGTAACTGAAATGAGTAGTGAATCACTAACCCAATACTTTAATCTCATTTTCTCCTGAAAAAATTTCATCTGTGAGTTCAGTGTAATATATGTTCTTTTCTAATTTTATGCGCAACTAAGAATATCATTTTAAAAGGAATTGTAAATAGTTTCCCTAGTTTGAGCAAAGTATTTAGGTCATCTGACATATAATAAGGTCCATTTCTCAATCTACCAGCTTTGGTTTTCATGAAATGCGATGTATGCATAAACTGATGGGTATATAACTAAATGCACTGAAATTTTCAATCCTTCTAAATCCTACAAAATATTCATAGTTTTTCACACATGAAGCAAAAGAACAATAATTAAATCACACTGACCTGATTATAACAAATGAAAGTCTAGATTTTCCCTATAGAAAAAATATAAATATAATTAAACCTAAACAAATGGTATAAATCTCTAAGGAAAATTAAAGGGACTCAAATTGCACAATAACAAATCACCTTAGAAGTTGAATAAGATGCAGCAAACTGACCAAGTGTCAAATCTGTTCCCTTCCGAATCATAGATAATTTGGAATGAAGGAATATTTAAAAGTGAGAGAAGGTAGGATACAAGCGGGCACAGCAACCAAGGAAAGCAGACCTAGCATTGGCACAAATTAAAAGTTAGACAATACCCATACACACAATTATTGGAGCTATTCATTGCAAAGATTATAAATCATTACCAGTGAAAGAAAAGAAAATCAATTTGAGTGTCACATGCGTCTACCCTCAACATTTTTAAGCAATGAATCTCTAATTTGTAAGAGTCTTCTTACAATTTCTTTTACATTGATTCTCTCCCATGGTGATTCTACTGTACACTTCATAGCTAAATTGAAGACAAATGACACACATTGTTCTTTAGTCATAAAATGTTTGTCCTCCTGACTTAATAGATTTGCATCAACAACTTCCATAACTGAAATGGGTAGCAAGTCATTAACCCAACGCTTTAATGTCATTTCTCCAGAAAAAATTTCATCTGTGGGTTTCTTCCGGGTAAATGTTTCTATTAACATAATTCCAAAGCTGTAAACATCCCCATTTGTAGATACTCTTCCTTCTCTTCCGTACTCTATGAATTGCAACAGTTACATAGTAAGATAATATAATTCATAATAGTATGCGCAAATGAAGATCCAAATAAATAGAAAACATATCAGAAAGTATTAAGGAAATAAAAAATATTTATTATGTAACGAACCTGGTGCCATATAGCCTATGGTGGCAAGTGTTTGTGTCTGAGTCAAAGATTGATCTTCTTTGAGTAAGGGCTTTGCCATGCCAAAATCACTCAAATGAGCAACCATATTATCATCTAACAATACATTGCTGGGCTTTAAGTCACAGTGAATTATTGGGACTGAATAACCAAAGTGCAGATATTCCAAAGCTGATGCAACATCTATCATTATGTTCAATCTTTGAAAAATATCCAAAATGTTGGTGCTCGAATACAAACACTTCTCCAGACTTCCATGAGGCATGTATTCTAATACCAACGCTTTAAAATCATCATTTGAACAACTGCTAATGATTTTTATAAGATTTCGATGGCGAATACGTTTCATCATGTCACATTCAATATCAAAACTCTTAAATGCTTCTTTATATTGTAGGTTAAAAACCTTCACTGCAACCTCCGTCCCATCCTGAATTCTTGCCTTGTAAACAGAGCCAATACCTCCTCTACCGATTAGATTGTTTGCACTAAATTCGTTTGTAGCTTGAAAAAGTTCTAGGTATGTAAACCTTCTCTGATTTGCTACTGGTGGCAGATTAGCATCATTTGGCAGTGACTTCCCTCTCTTTCGATATCTTAAGATCAACAAAATCACTACTATCATAAATATAGTACTCAATGGCAAGACGATCCCTATGAGAATATCATTCTTCCTTGATTTGTGGTGGATTCTAGTTCTGCATGGTGGGACTTGCAGTTTGGGCATACCACACAATAATTCATTTCCCTTGAATGATTTCGCTGAGAAATTTTTGAAAGGTCCCGCTCTAGGAATCTCTCCTTCTAGCTTATTGAAAGAAACATTTATATATTGGAGATCTAAAAGTTTCTCTAAAGATGTAGGAATAGCTCCAGAGAGATTATTATTGGATAAATCTAAGGATTTCAAGTTTATCAAACCACCAATGGAATCAGGAATTAAGCCTTGTAATCTATTACATTCTAAAAAGAGATTTTGTAGATCTTTTAGGCCTCCAATTGTTGTTGGGATAGCACCTGAAAAATTATTCATCGACAAATCTATTTGTACCAAAACCTTCAAATTTCCAATCCCTAGTGGGAGTGAGCCAGTAAAAGAATTTGAAGACAAGTTAAGGTACAATATGTACTTAATGTTCCATAAAGTTGAAGAAGTAGAAGTTAATTGATTGGAGCCCAAATTGAGTTTCTTTAGATAGGTGAGATTGCCAAAGCATGCAGGGATGAACCCAGAAAGCATATTACCGCCCAAGTCCAACTGAAATAGTGCAGCTAAACGACAAAGATCATTTGGGATTGATCCTTCCAATTGATTATCTTCAAAACTCAATAATTGAAGCTTTTGTAATTTACCGAGAGTAATCGGAATTGTTCCATTTAATTTGTTTCCACCTAAATAAATTGCTATCAAGTTGGTCAAGTTGCTGATCTCTTCAGGAATGCCGCCACTAATGTTGCAACTAACTATCCAAAACTCTTCAATAGATTGAGAAAGATTGCCTATAGCCCTTGGAAGAATGCCATCTAGTAGATTATTAGACAAGCTAAAATACTTTAAATACTTGCAATTTGACAACGAGGATAGAAAGCTCAATTCTGGAGTCGAAGATGTCAAATAGTTATCATTTAATCCAAGCCACTTAAGGTTTCTTAAGTTGACAAATGTGTTTGGAATGAAACCGGAGAAGGAGTTTATTTCCAACTCTAGTCCGGAGAGCTTAGAAGCATTGAAAATGAAATTAGGAATTGTGCCATTAAAATTATTACCCCACAAGTGAAGCTCTTCAAGATTTGGAAGTCGAACTTCTGCGCTTGATGGAAGTCTTCCCGAGAGTGAGTTACTCTGAAGATGAAGTGATTTGAGTGTTGACACATTGAAGATTGTAGTTGGGACAACACCAACTAATTTGTTAAAACTAAACGCCATCCATTCTAGATTATGGAGATTACCGATTTCATGTGGTATCTCACCTGTATTTTGAAACAAAAAATAATTCAAATTTATTTTTAATAATAAATTATACACTTTTATATCATGAAATGAGTATTTGTAATTAAAATTAGTAAATATGAGTTTAAGATTAATTATTATACATAGATAAAATGTTAATAAATCATTAAATTTTATTCTTATTAATTAAATATAAATATTAATAATTTCAGTATTCATGTCATTATTAAATTAAAAAAAAACTACTCATCTTAATATTAATTTGAATTACTAATATAATATTTGTATGAACATAAGAATTTTTTTCAAACTAAATTTTTACTTTATTTTTCTAGGTGCTACTACAGTGAATATATGAATTGATATCATGGTGGAAGAATATTGATTTCATGATTTAAAAAACAATTAATCTATTTTAGACTTTCCTTTACAAAATAAAAACACTTTTTTTATGCCTAAATAAACGTCTGAACTTAACTGCCATTATCACAAACTGTTGCTTGTTTTTTACTTCTTCTTCCCTACTACTTATTGTATCACTAACTTTTGAACTTTTTGTATAAACATAAGCAAAGAAGAAACATTGCCAATTAATTCTTAATTCTTTTACAAACTTACGTCATGGAATTAGATTAAAATTGGATGCGCTACTGTCATGGTATTCTGCAATAACAACTGACAGATGAAGTAGACAACATCAATTGAACACCATTTCTATTTGCAATCTCTAAAATTAATTTAACTTTTCACACTTATAGATATTTTCAATCTTTCTAATTCTCCATCTGATTTTGGACCCTAGAAAGACAATTAAAAAAAAGAACAAAAAAAGAAAGTAAAGAAAAACATATAATCTGCTTGATAGATTATCAAAATTTGTCGAGTGATCACAAAATAAAAGAAAATGCAATAGAAAGAGAAAGAGAAAAACTAACAAAGTGAAAGAAATAGAAGGTTTATGTTTGTTAGACGTTCGTTAATCTTAGAGCCGTTAAGTCTTAGATTTTTAATTAGGCAATGAAACGATGTATTTTAGTTTTAATAAGGAAAGTCTAAAATAATTTAAATCATAGACTCACTAAAATGCTTAAACAAAATTGATTTTCGAGCAAATAAACACCTGCTATTCTAGGAACAAGCGCACAGTGGTCCAGGTAAAATACTCGGAGTGATAACTAAAAATATGACATAAATATAAATCACACATACCTTGGAGTCTGTTTTGGTAAAGAGATAAATACTTAAGCTTGGTCAAATTGCCGATTTCTTTTGGTATGTCTCCCGAGAAGTCATTGACCGACAAATATAATTTTTGTAGAAGCTTGCACCTTGATAAAGTCGATGGGATTTTGCCGTCAAAGCTGTTTTCGCTTAGAAAGAGGATTTCCAGAAAAGGAAGGTTGTTGCAAATATTTGCCGGGAGTTCACCTGGGAGTTCACCAAATAATATATTATATTCATTATTCAAAACGAATATTATCTAGTTAAGAAAACTTGCACAACATGGAGGAAGGGATTGGACCGGAGAGCTGGTTATAGCTAAGATAAAGTATTTGAAGTGAAGATGGATTCCCAAGTTGAGAAGGAATGATGCCTGTTAAGAAATACTTTGTTAGCGATGGCATCTCCAATTATATAAAGATAAGTAGAGATTTCATGGCAAATATTTTATGCTAATGTCATAAATGCATATTATTAGCAAAGACTACCTGTCAAGTTATTAACTGACAAATCCAAATTCGATAGAGAAGAAAGATTGAAGATTGATGAAGGAATGGTTCCAGTTAAGAAATTTTTTTGTAGCCATAACTCCTCTAAATCTGCAAGATTCCCGAGCTCCTCTGGAATTTCTCCTAAAATCCAAGAGTAACATATGCGTTAACTATTTTAACTTATTAACCGGCACTCAAGAAGAAAAAAAGGAACTAAAAAATGTTTTTGCCTGAAAAGAAATTAAAAAAAGAACAATTTATCAAAACATAAATAAATAAAGTTTTTGTCAAATGACGAGACAAGCCGAACCAAACATGCTCTAAGGCTAGGATTTAATCTAGTTTAGACTTTCCTTTCCAAAATCAAAACGCTTGCTTTCATGCCTAAATAAACGTCTGAACTTAACCGCCATTATCACAAATTGTTGCTTGTTTCTGACTTCTTCTTCTCTACTACTTATTATATCACTAACTTTTAAACTTTTGCCATAAACTTGAGCAAAGAAGAAACATTGCAAATTAATTCTTAATTCTTTTACGAATTTATGTCTTGGAATTAGATTAAAACTGGATGTGTTATTGTCATTGGTATTCTGCAATAACAATTGACAGATGAAGTAGACAATATCAATTGAACACAATTTCTATTTGCAATCTCTGAAAATAATTTAACTTTTCACATTTATATATATTGTTCCATCTTTCAAATTCTCCATCTGATTTTGGACCCTAGAAAGACAATTAAAAAAAAGAACAAAAAAAGAAAGTAAAGAAAAACATCTAATCTGCTTGATAGATTATCAATAGTTGTTGAGTGATCACAAAATAGAAGAAAATGCAATAGAAAAGAGAAAGAGAAAAACTAACAAAGTAAAAGAAATAGAAGGTTTGTGCTTGTTAGACGTTCGTTAATTTTAGAGCCGTTAGTCTTAGATTTTTAATTAGGCAATGAAACGATGTGTTTTAATTTTAATATGGAAAGTAAAAAATAATTAAATCATAGACTTAGAAAGGCATAAACAACACGTGTCATGATCTTATAAAAAATTTAAGAATGATTAGAATAGGAGAGGATTGAAATCCCTTTATCTATTATAATTCTCTGCTTAAATACTAACAAAGAGGTTCAAAGTTACTGTCAACATTTATTATAAGGTTTCCAATTAAAATGCTTAAACAAAATTGATTTTCAAGCAAATAAACACCTGCTATTCTAGGAACGAGCGCACGGTGGTTGAGGTAAGACATTCAGAGTGAGAACTAAAAAAATGACATAAATATAAATCATACATACCTTGGAGTTTGTTTTGGTCAAGATATAAATACTTAAGCTTGGTCAAATTGCCGATTTCTTTTGGTATGGCTCCCGAGAAGTCATTGATCGACAAAGATAATGTTTGTAGATGTTTGCACCTTGATAAAGTCGATGGGATTTTGCTCCCAAAGTAGTTTTTGTCTAGAAAGAGGATTTCCAAAAAAGGAAGGTTGTTGCAAATATTTGCGGGGAGTTCACCTGGGAGTTCACCAAATAATATATTATATTGGAAATGAATATTTTCTAGAAAAAAAGACTTAAATAAGATAAAGGAAGGGATTGGACCGGAGAGCTGGTTATAGCTAAGATAAAGTTTTTGAAGTGAAGATGGTTTCCCAAGTTGAGAAGGAATGATGCCTCTTAAGAAATCATTTGTTAGCGATGGCATCACCAACTATATAAAGATAAACAGTGATTTCATCTCAAATATTTTATGTTGATGTCACAAATGCATATTATTAGCAAAGACTACCTGACAAGTTATTATATGACAACTTCAAACTCGATAGAGAAGAAAGATTGAAGATTGATATTCAAGATATTCTAACTTATAAGATTGAGCATCACTGATTAAGGTAAAATATCACACGAGTGGGTATACCATAAACTATAATAAGACGCACCTCGGAGTCTGTTAAACTGAAGATCTAACTTTTCAAGCTTGGTCAAGTTACCGATTTCCTTTGGAATGGCTCCAGAGAAATTATTGAACTGCAAAACTAAGATTCGCAAATAGCTGCAATTTGCTAGATCGGAGGGTATTTCGCCATAAAACATATTTTTGGACAAATAAAGTTCTTCCAGAAAAGGAAAATTGTTGCAAAAATTTGCAGGGAGTTCACCAGATAGTCCATTGACACTCAAATCAAGAACTTGTAGACGAGGCATTTTGAATTTGAAAGAGGGAAAAGAACCAGAGAGTTGGTTATCACTGAGATCAAGCCATTGCAGCTGAAATAGATTTCCAGCGTAAGGAATGGTGCCTGTTTAAGAAATTGTTTATTAATAGACTATCTGCTATAACATAATTTACAAAATTTTGCATAATCTCATAGATTTCTAACAATTAACAAGATAATGCTAAATAGTGGACATGACATGACATGTCCCCATAAGAGAATTTATAATAGGAGATGTAAAATTACAAAGAAGACACATGTGCATGTCGTTAGGGAAGTTACCTGTCAAGTTATTAACTGACAAATCCAAGATCGATAGAGAAGAAAGATTGAAGATTGATGAAGGAATGGTTCCAGTTAAGAAATTATTTTGTAGCCATAACTCCTCTAATTCTGCAAGATTCCCGAGCTCCTCTGGAATTTCTCCTAAAAATCATGAGTAACATATGCGTTAACTGTTTTAACTTATTAACTGGTACTCAAAAAGAAAAAAAAGGAACTAAAAAAAAGTTTTTGCCTGAAGAGAGATAAAAAACAATTTACTCAATAGAATTAAATAATTATAGGCTGACAGGATTAATAAAAGTGAGACATTATTAATTTTCTTCAATGAATTAAACTCATTGATCATACCTTGGAGTTGGTTCCCTCGAAGATATAACCCGATAAGCTTTGTCACGTTGCCAATTTCTTTTGGTATGGTCCCAGAAAAATCATTAAGCGATAAAGATATGTTTCGCAGCCGTTTGCAGTTTGATAAAGTGAGTGGTATCTTGCCATGAAACATGTTACTTTTAAGAAATAGGGATTCCAAATTGGAAAGGTGATTGCAAAAATTTGGTGGGAGTTCGCCAAATAGTGTATTGTTTGTAAAACGAATAGAAAGTAAAGAAGACATGTTGAAGATAGAGGCGGGAATGGAACCCGAAAACCAATTAAAACTGAGATCAAGTGTTTGAAGAGACGAGAGATTCCCAAGTTCAGAAGGGATAGTGCCTGTGAGATTTAACCCAGATATATTCAAGGCTGTGACTCTATGAGTACGGACATCACAAGTGACGCCCGTCCAATTACAGACAGAGCTACTTGTGTTCCAATTTCTAGCCAAGAAATTGGCTGGATCCTCAGTTACATGACCTTTCAGGGAAAGAAGGGCTTGTTGGTCTGTGGTAATACTTGTAGTGTTGGCTGATGCAATCATGAAGGAAAGAATCAAGCAATGGAATAAGAGAAATCTGATCATCATCCGGGCAGAAGGAATTTTTTCCATGAGACTAGAATATTTAGATTGTAAGTGTGTGCTTAATTGGATTGATAATGCAAGAACGCTCATAGCTGCTTCCAAGTATATATAATGAAACCGAAATTTCGAAGAAGCAGCAAGAAAAAAAATAGAGGAGTGAAAAGACTATACTCATAACTTGTCGAAAGGTGCAAAATTTTATGTGGACCTGCTGCGTCAAGCCAATCCTTCAGGTCGACACTCAGGAACACTAGATATTTCATAATCGTAAATCGTAATTAGTGATTGTGGTGAGTTTTGTTTCCCTTTATAATCATCCTATTAAATTATTTCCTATGATTAGACTTCTAACCTCATAACTTTTATACAAATTCCTAATGATGAATTTCGTAATCTCGTGAGTTTGGAGCAAATATGGTTAAAGGATATAATATTAAGTTTTAATATTTGCAGATCCAAGAAAAGATTATTACTTTACTTAAATAGATAAATTTACAAAGTTAAATTCTTACATTATGTAGGAAGAGGAGTGGTTTTTTTATTTTAAAAAATCCTTTTTAAATGTGATTTCGATAGTTTTATCGCAAAATAGTTCTACTCACTAAAAACAAAAATTCTTCTCCATATTAGAGTAACTGGACATATAATGCTCCTAGAAACTCAAATTTTTAGATAAGTTAAAATTTATATTTCTATATTTTTTTTTCTGAATTTGAGATAATTTACTATTCGTGAAAAAAATTATACAAACCGGTGATGTCACTCTCATCAAAATATTGGTCGTCTGGTAAAAATGTTCTTCGCGGGTCCACTCAGAATCACTAGATATTTTCCTCTCTTCTTATTATGTGGATCCAATCAAAACTTTCCGCTTTTGGGATTCAGCCATTGGATTTAATGAAAAAGCTGTTCAATGGCAAGAGCTTTGTTTATTAGGTTTTTAAGATTACCCTGTTATTTGATTAAAAAAAACTGTAAAATATGGTTTAGTTCTTATATTTTAATTTAAGAGTTTATTTAATTTTTATATTTTGAAAAATACTTCTCTTATTAAATATGAGGTTCCAACCTTTAATATTTTCTTTTTAATAATAATACCTTACAATAACAATCTTGGAGTTATTAATGAAAAAGGTTTATTCATCAAATTAGCCTAAAGAATTAAAAATTAATGTAAATTTTTATGCTATTATTTTAAATTTTTATATACAATTATTAGTAAGATTATTGCAATGATATTAAATATTACTTTCAGTTAGTTGATATTAATTTTTTTAAAATATTTATTTGTCAAATTCTAGTTAAAGTACAATAAAATACTATTTCTTTCATACTGATATTTATTGATTAATTTGGTAATTAATAATTAGTTAACTTGCTATTAAATTTTTTTAGATAAATTAATTAATATTAAGAATATTGTTGATAGGGTAGCATTATAAAGGTAAAGAAAAAGTAAAGATAATAATATAATATATTTAATACTAATAGTATATTGAAGTACTTTTTAAAATATAAGAATTAAATGAGTATTTAAATCAAAATACAAAAAGTAAACAAGCATTTACTTGATAAAAAATCACAAAAGTTGAATGTTTCAAAATCTTGACACCCAAGACTTATCTATTAAAAGAGGTCATGAGAATTAAAACTTAGATGAAACAATGCCGTAACGTTATCACAGAGACGTGCTGAGATTTTCCTATTTTTAAATTTAAATTTGACACGCATAAGAGATAGCGATGGTGAGAGTGGGACTGCTCACTTGGAATTTAAATTTAATTGCACGGTCCCATTCTCTCTCTGATATTTTTCGCATTCTCTTTCATGAAGAATAAATTAGCGGCCCATTGAATAGTGTTTATGCGTGCTTTATGGGTTATAACATTTTTGTCGATCCTTGGAGAATCCTTGAAATGAAGACAATCGGGTAATGACTAATTAAGTATTTATGATGAAACCTAAATTTCTCTCCACGTGAAAGAGAAAAATCAGAAAATAGAGGAGAGAAATTAAAGCGAGAAAAGATTCCTCTCCACGTGACAACAAACGTTGAAATGTTTTTGCTCTTCGTTTGATGCTTCGAGGATTCACAGGTGCCGATAAGTCCAACAAAATTCCGCGGCTTGAATAGTATTTGTTAGTGGCACTCGTTTCTGATCTTTTAACTTGAATTAAATTTTGTCGATCTCGCTGCAAAAATGATCTTCCAAGATGAAGAAATCAGTGGCCCATCCGTTAATTGTGCGTGATTTATGGGTTATAACATTTTTGTCAATAGTCAACCCAACTCAGAAATTACGTGTTGCGAAGTCAATGAAAGAGAAGACAGAAGTCAGTGAAAGCAAAGACAGCAAGACATTGACTAATCATAATATGGTGGGACACTTAAGTATCATTTGGGATTAAAGTAGAAATTTAATAAATTTCTTATTTCATAATTCTTTATAAAAATAATATTTAATAAATTTTGTAAAAATTATTTATTTCATAATTTTTTTGTATTTTACTACAGTTTTTAAAAACAAGTTGAGATTTACTTTTCAAAAGTAACTTAAAATAAGCCACCACAATTTTTCAAAGTTTATGTTATAACATTAATAATTTAACAAAAAAGATAATTATGTTTTATTTTTTCATACACTTTAATACATAAGTTATTAGTATCATAGTACCACCACAATTTACTATCGCAACTAATTTGAGTTTTCTCCAGTATCAAAATTTTGATTTAGTAAGTTCATATTTTTTTATATTTTAATATTATTTTCTATTATAAAACTAATGAGACTTATACATGATTACACAAATTTTTTTAAACAATGAACAAGTTCATGTGAAATTTAAACATAAGTCTTAAAATCAAATTCATGACTATAATTTTTAACGTTCAATCTATTTATATTTTTTCTATAGTCACGGTATTCATTGCAACAAGTTGATTCTCTGCTTTTAAGAGTCTTGTTACAATTTCCTTTGCATTGATTCTCTGCTTTGGTGATTCCACAGTAACGCTCTATAGCGAAATTGAAGACAAATGACATGAACTTAGCAATTTTGCACCAACAACTTCCATAATTGAATTGGGTAGCATATCATTAATCCAATGCTTTAATGTCATTTTTCCATGAAAAATTTCATATGTGGGTTTCTTCCCAATGAATGTTTCCATTATCATTATCCCAAAACTCTAAACATCCCCATTTGTGGATGCCTATCCTTCTCTTCCATACTCTATGGATTTCAACAATTACATGGTAAAATAAAATAATTAACAATAACATGCTCAAATGAAGATCGTAAAAATAAATAACATATCATAAACTATTAAAGAAATAAAAAATTTAATGTAGAACAAACTCGGTGGTGGCAAGTGTTTGTGTTTGAGTCAATGATTGATCTTCTCTGAGTAAGAGCTTTGCCATGCCAAAATCACTCAAATGAGCAACCATATTATTGTCTAGCAAAACATTACTCGACTTTAAATCACAATGTATTATAGGTGCTGAATGACCAAAGTATAGGTATACCACAACTGATGCAACATCTATCATTATGTTTAATCTTTGAAAAATATCCAAAATGTAGTTGCTTGTATACAAACACTTACCCAGATTTCCATGAGGCATGTATTCTAATACCAATGCCTTAAAATCATCATTTGAACAACTTCTAATGATTTTGATAAGGTTTTGATGGTGAATACTTTTCATCATATTGCATTCAACATTAAGATTCTTAAATGCTCCTCCATATTGCAAGTTAAAAACCTTCACTACAACCTCCATCCCATCTTGAATTCGTGTCTTGTAAATAGAGTCAAAACCTCCTCTGCCGATTAGATTGTTTTAATTAAATCCATTGTATTATTGAATCCATTTATTGCCTTAAGGCTGTATATATGTATATTTTTTAACTTTGCTTTGAACTCATCTCGTGCCATTGAGATTTTGACTTTCTTCTGTTTATTGCTACCATTTTGAAATTAAACAATTGATTCAATTGATCAACTTATTAATAATCGATCAACTTAATTTTATTTAATTGATCAACCTAGTTTTCTTTCATTAACGTTTTATAGCATGATTCATTCGTGATATATATTTACAACATTTTTTTTATGTTTCCTTTGCTTCAATTCACTCATAATAAATCTTAAAATCATTATCAACCATCGTGATTTAACTATAATAGTCTGAAAACAATTTGAAAAAAAATATAACTCTATGGATAATTCAATTTTAAGGGTATTATCAGACAAATCATTGCACTAACAATTTTGATTGTTTGCTTGCAAAAGTAAAATATGCATTTGTATAACTGGTTTTGCAATAAGAAAAAATGTTAAAAGGTACCCCAATTTTTTCTTTCAAGTTTCAAGTTAATTATATGGTTGCTAAGTGAATTAAGAAAGTAACCTCATTGGCCTCTCTTATAATATGGATGTCTTTTGAATTATCTTAATTTAGAATTTATTGACATACACTAATTGATAATTAACTTTTTTGTTCTCATAAGTGATCTTCTTCTTTATGCTTCACCAATGGTGACAACATTTTAAATCAATGAGATATTCATTATATTAGCAGAAATTACGAGGGATCTCAACGAGAATATTAGAATAACCCCAAAATAATAAAAAGGATGATTGTGGCTTGAAGACTGGTTCTCGCCACAAGTTGGGCTGGTTTATGCTCAATCTACGGCCATAACATCCTAGAAAAAGTTGAATAAATAATATTTTGTGAGTTCTTGATGGAGCGAGAGTAGCGGAAGCAAAACTGATTGGGTAAGACAAAGCGGAAGTGGAATTGATAGGATAGAAAACACTAAATATCATTCTAATACTTGACCAAGCCAACATGATTAGGTTACGCTTTAATCGAAGCATGATTAGATATCATTTTAATCCAAACGACTCAATAAGATTTTTAATAACGTTTAAAGTGAGATTATATAACGTTTTAATCCAAACAACTCTACAAGAGATATTTTGATAGATAATTCCAGAGGAAATTATAAAAGAGGAAATTTTATTAAATAATTGAATCTGAAGTTGTGAAAATAATAACAAGACCTCTATATTTATAATAGAGTAAACCCATTTTCCTAAGTTAACTTAAAAAAAGGAAAACTAAATCGTAATTATAATGGAAATAAAATATACTTTCTCTAAGTTAACTAAATCTCATGCCTTAATTGACTCTAATAAAAATAGAAAGTTCTAAAATAATAAAATACCATAATTGACTCTAATTAAAATAGAAATCTTAGAATAATAAAATTCTAGAATCTTAAAATTTCTAAAATAACGTCCTACATTAGTTCTAGTTGATATTGTTAATTTTGCAGAAAATATTTTTTAAGATATTAAAATCTTCATAAATATTTTATAGACCTTTCCTCATTTAGGCCTTCTCGAAAAGCTAGAACTTACAATCAAACTTTTGCCCCATTATATAACATATGTTAGTAAAATTCATTTTTACAAATGATAATTCTATTCACCCCTTTCTTTATATTTTCTAAAAGATCTAAAATTTTACTCCCATACTTACGGAAAAATTCAAACCTTCCAATGATAGGCGATGGTGATGATGAGAGAGAAAGAAAAATAAAATAAAAATAATTAATAATATAAAATTTTTTAATTATAGTAATTTTAAAAATAAACATTTAATACCCATAGCTAAGACATCCTTGAGTTGGGTTGGGACCCCAGGCATGGTCATAGCAGGTATGAAACCTTTTCAATTGTTCGGTTCCTTAGTTAGCTCCTCAAACTTCAGAAAGTATACATTTCCGAGGAGGTTTCTTCACCTAAAACCAAATCAACTTATTTGAGCTCAACAAAAGTTTGTATCTCCCTCTAAGTAACATATATTTATATGGTCTCAACATACACCTAATATTGAAGTTCTTTTCAAAAGCATCACTTCATTCAATGAAAAGCACATTGGCCATAGTATTTGCCGTCTTTTACAAAGCGGGTACCATCAAGATCAACCACTACACCACTTTTTATGCTACTTGAAAGAAGATTATAAATATTTTAGAGTTCCACAAACTCTATAATATAGAAATTTAAATCAGTGCACTACACATAAATTTCGTACAGAACGAAGATTCAAACATCTCTATAAACACAAACTCTCAAGATGTTTTAGAGTTAAACAAAACTACCATTTCATGCCTAGAAAAAATGTAACAATTTTTCCCACCAGAGTGGTTAATACTCAATACGGATTTGCTTCAAGTCACCGGAGAGGCTTTTAGAGCAAATGCAACAATTTTGGGTTCTAAAATTTTGCTCTTTAAAGCGTTATTTTGGCTTAGTGTTTCAATTATCAAGAAGAGGTACAAAGATCAATGGCTCCTACTATCCTCGTTTTAGCTTAATATATATCTCTCATTTTAATAAATATGGTTGTTTCTTAAAAATTTAATTAAGATCATTGGCTTTGAGTTACTACTATAGGATTCCGAAAATGATCAGCAGCCTATTTCTTCTTCATCTTCAAAATCACCCAACAAACCAAAGTTTGTTCAAATTTAAATGTCCCTGCTATATTAGTACTAACGTTTGTCTTAAAATTTTGCTCGATTAATCCTTGACTTCAAAAGGAACAACGATCTTTTCCTATTCATAGTTCCTTTTTTTTTTAACTCATATTTTAATGAGTGGGTAAAATTGAGTTTTAAATTTTAATGTTGATAATCAAGCCAGCTTTTTTTTTTATTTACGATTAAGCCAACTTTTTTTAATTAGATTTGAAAAATTAGGAGAGTTTAGGATAGAAAAAAAAATTAAGAGAGAATCCTAATCTGTAATACCCCACACCCGATTATTTTTGACCCTTCACCTATATAAATTGAGCGCGATTAAACGCTCGGATAGTCGGATTTTTTTTTTCGTCACGGGTCCGGTATTAGCTTAATTTGTATTAAGCTTAAGTGGGAAAAAAAAAAAAGAAGAAAGAAGAGGAAGAAAAAGTCGGGTTTTATATATGGAAAAAGGGGGGAAACTGTTTTTGAAGAGAAATGAGAGAGAGAAGGCACGAGAGAGAGAGAGAGAGAAAGAGTTTGACCCGACATTGACCCGGATCCGACCGGAAACCCGCGACCTTGACACGATTGTATCTCCCGATTCCGGCCACCTCACCGGCCGAGCTTGGTATCGATCTGAAGCTTGGAAGCCGACCGTTATATCCCAGCTGTCCTCGTCGCCGGAAACCGACCAGAACGCCGGCGATTTGAGCTCGAAAACTCGCGGCCAAAACCCGTTTTCGCCGCCATCGATTTCGCCGGAGTTTGGGCACACTTCCAGCTGGGTTCTACTCCTCACGTCACCAGCATCATTTTCCGACCAACCTCGTCACCTGAAACGGCCGGATTGCCGGCGATCAACCACTTGGGAAGCTCGCGGTTTTGGAAGCTCGATTTGCCGCCGTTGCCGCGCGTGGGAGGTCACCGCCGGCACCATTGGACTCATCGTGGCTTTAAATTTCAGTTCTGAGCTTCACGTTGCTGTCGGATGAATTCCGGTGACCGTTGACCGGCAAGGGTATTTTGGTAATTTCACAGTCTAAGGGCAATTTTGTAATTTCAGATTTTGTGGGTATTTTGGTAATTGCTGTAATTGAGGATAAAGTTGGTAATTTATGATTTTGAGGTTAATTTGGTAATTTTGATATGAGGGTATTTTGGTAATATTGAATTCAAGGGCAATTTGGTAAATTCATAAACTTGAGGGTGAATCTGTAATTTGTGGAATCAATGGATAATTTGGTAATTTTAAGTTAGGGCAGTGAGGTAATTTGAGATTTCGAGGGTAATTCGGTAACTTAAGTTGTTAAGGACATTTTGGTAAATTTACACTCCGAGGGTAATTTCGTAATTTTTGACATTGTGGTTATTTATGTGATCTGAATTAAGGACAATTTGGTAATTGAAGATTCTGAGGATAATTTGGTAAAATAATGATGTTGGGGGCATTTTGGTAATTTTGGTATGTAGGGGTATTTCGGTAATTTTGTGCATGCGGGAATAGTTTATTTTTGATAGATATTCGTTTCGAGATTTATTATATAAAATTGGTTGTATTTCAAAGTTACGGAGAATGATTATGGCGTTTCCTTGATTAGGAGGATTCGCGAACGAGAATTTAACTCGCGGACGTTGTCGACACCGAGTCTGGACATTGTCACTGTGAGTGGAATATACAAAACCTATTTTCAAAGTACATGATGATTTTATGATACAGTGCAGTATGTTTTGATAAATAAGTGTTTAATGCTTCGATTTAATGATTTTCTAGAAAATTGATTTTTATTTATGTGTTGATATTTATTGTTATTGAGAATGAGTTTGATTAATGATTTTACTATCGATTTTGAGTAAATGCATGAGATTAGAATTGAGCAGATTTGAGATATGTTGAATAGAAAGAAAATGAGATTTCAGATGTGATTATATGTTTATGTACATGTGTATAAATGTTGTTTTTGAAATCATTAGACAGTACCCTTCCCTCCAGATACAGAGATACAGATATGAGATACATATCAGTTATTGAGATACAGTGATACAGATATGGGATACAGATCAGTTATTGAGATACAGAGATACAATGATACAGATATGGGATACAGATCAGTTATTGAGATACAGAGATACAGTGATACAGATATGAGAAACAGACAGTTGAGATACATGCCTTTGGGGCCCGTCTGAGTACACACAGAGGCTTTGGGCCGTGTACTTGGGCGCTTTTGTCCTTTGGGGACTAGATTATGCATGCATAGATATGATGAGATATGAGATAGTATTTCCCTATCTATCCGTGTAGCTCCGGGGCGTGACGTTACCCAGATAGTGCGTCATTGCCCGTCCGTTGAGGTCCGGATATGATAAGTTTTTTTCCCATCTATCCGTTGTAGCTCCGGAGCATGATGGTTCCCTGATTGCCCGTCCGTCGAGGTCCGGATATGATAAGATTAGTCCCCTGGGTACTTGTTTGATGATAGTTTTTGGTATTCAGTATTTGATATGATAAGTATTATGATTCCATCGATTTTATGCAGATTTATGTAATATAGTATTTCAGTGATTGATTTGACTTAAATAAGTTTATGTAAGTTCTTATGATATTTTGATGAAATTGATTTGAGAAATTGATTTGAGAAAGATTGAATCATTTTAAATAGATTTATTTATTTGTCAAAAATTACTATCCACTCACTGAGCTCACTGAGTTTTATACTCATCCCGTTTTTATTATATTTCCCCCCACCCACAGGAGATTTGCTGGTACATCAGTCGACCCAATAACGATAGTTAGATTTGAAATTGTGGCCATGTGATGGTGACAGGATGTCGTAGATTTAATTATTTTGATATTTGGGATATTGCGAATTGTATTTATTTATTATATTTTGTAATTAAGGATAATCATTGTATTTTAACATTAGAATGATTTTGGGTGGTATTTGGTATGTTGGCTTGAGAAGTCGGTTGTGGAGGATGGATGAATATTGAATTATTTTGGGAGTATTGTTTTATAAATTGCAGGTTGAGAATGTTTTATTTATAAGGGAGATTCTACCGAAATTTTTATAGTATTATTAGATTTCATAAATAGTATTGATTCGATTTTACGAGTTTAGATAGACTCGCCCTGGGGGAGTGCGGGGCGGGTCGTTTCATAATCCAACTTGGAGACTCATGTTCATAATTGTAGAGATTGTTCTGCTGCCTTCCACGTAGAAAAATATTTACTTGGATTGAGGCTAAGGATTTTTTTTCTTCTTAAAATATCTTTTATTTATTTATTTTTTAATCATAAGTTTGTGAGCAACATCTATAAATCACATTGGTGTTGGTGTTTGAACAAGTCATCTTTAGTTTAAAATTATAATATGAACCGATATCTAAAGGTCCGGCTTCTAAATTAAATAAAAGTTTATTCATAATTAACCCCCGGCGATGCCCAAAAACTCTATGAACAAATTATTATACAAGCAAGTTACTGCATAATTATATTTCTTATTCGTGGATAGCACTTGTAATAATTCAACTTGATTTTCTTTCAATGACGATTATAGCATGATTCAGTCATTCTATTCACGATAAATTTTTATTTTTTTCGTGTCCTTTTGCACCTTGGCATCAAAGCACAAAGTACAAGGGGCAATTGTTCGATATGATCTTCATCACCGGCATGGTTAACAGTAACATGGCCCAATAAGCAAGCCCAAGTGCAAAAGGACCAAAGGGCAGCCCAATATTGTTTCCGCTCTTGACATCCAGGAAATCAAGCAAGACTCAATAAAAACACATTTATTAAATATTATTTTTTATTTTAATTTCTCAAAAGAATTGATAACAAATAGCTAGGTTGAGGAGTATATGTGAATTACAAAAAATCATAATAATAATTATCTTCGTAAATTTACTGATAACATTTTCTAATTGAATAAGGGTATTTTCTAATTGCTATTCGGCTTGCACAATTATCTTCAACACTTTGTAGGCTTGGTTGCTTGGTCGTTTTGATTTGTAGACTTGTAATGGATTCAGAGATTTTTGTTCTTTGAATAGTGGGGTGTTCCTTTCGGGGAAAAAAGGAAAAAAAGAAAAAAAGAAAAATAGAGCGATGTTGGCTAAGCAACGTTGGTGATTGGTCTTTGAACATTCTTTGGTAGTTCGGGTGCTGAAAGCTCGATACTTTAAACACAGTTCTTTTCTTACCGCAAAGCATGGTCATAACCCTTATCTTATATCTGGTGAAGTCTTCTATGGGGGCATGGCGTTCTTGAACGAGGTATTTGGTGACATATTAAGTGTGGGTCACGCAACTCACAAGTGGATGTCTATCACGGCAATTGGATTCCACTGCTCAAATATTTTCGCGCAGTCTCTAGTGCTTCGTTTTGATACAAAAGTGTCTCCTTGTGCTGATGGATAGTAATCGTAGGAATAATGCTTTGTTGCGGAGTATTTTGTGCCGATGGATGTTGAATCCATTTTTTGAATTCATTTGCCTAGTACTCCAACGGCTAATGAGGTGTTACGACATTTTGCGAAGGATGGCATTTATACTGTTAAATAAGGTGTCTTATGTCTTTGGCTTGGGAGAATATGGATGTTGCGAAAAGTTCTAGTAGTTCTTCAAGGGATGGGAATAAGATCTGGCATTTAAATGTTGTTTGGAAGGCCAAATTCTTTTTGTGGCAGGGTTACATAGTTCTGTTTCATTTAGTTAACGGCTATTTGAATTGAAGAAAGGATTTGATGAATACAAACATAGGACAGTGCAGAGATCGAAACCAAACTTTATGTTAGTGTAAGGTGCCCAAAATCTTTTGCATCGCTGCACTGCTTAATTCAAAATGTTCTTACAAATGCCTTTGGCGATCGGTCACAATTTAATATATTACCCAATGGTGTTATGTGTCAAACTCCATTTTGAGATTTTTGTGTTGAACTATTCTTCTGTGGATATTTGGCAAATGGTTTTGAAGGTTTTTGACACTTTTGGAGGACTGATCTTGAATTCTTATGTCAATTATCATGCTTTATATGGGTTGAGTGGTTCTATAGGAATAGATATCAATTGTCACACACACACACGCACACACACAAATACACGCACACGCTTATGTTTGCAATGTTGTAAATATTTTACAACACTGATTTTATGTCATAACAAAGTTAAGTTTATAGTTTAATCACTACGGCTTCCATCAAAACAAAATCCTGAATCTGCTGCTGACTAAGAATGCTCGAGACTTTTTTTATTAAATGAGGTCCTGGGGATAAAATCTTAGGTGAAACAATCCCACAGGACCCGCACCGTCATCATATAGATGTGGTGAGATTTTCTGATTTTCAAATTTAAATTTGACAAACATGAGAGACAATGATGGTGGGACTGAAAATTTAAATTTAATTGGACGGTGCCATCCCTCTCTCATGTTTGTGAAAATTTAATTAATTAAATAGTTTAACATAAGTTTTTTTCAACAGCAAGACAATGTTTGTTTTAATGTAAAGTCAGTGTATTACGTCAAAGCGAGAAAGGATTTGCTATTGGTTTAATAATATGGTTTGACACTTAGCTGATTTATTATTGTGATAATTGTCTTATTTTTCTTAGTTACTTTGCGAATGTGATTAAACCGATTAAATTGGTTCTATTTAATTTAGTTTAGCATATACATAAATGTATCCCTATAGCAATCTCTACTGATAATACACTCGTAGATTGATCGGTCAAACTCTCGCAAATTTGTTAAAAAACTGAAGTAACAAAAATAAATTAGTCCGATCTATTGACTTGACAGGGCTGGAATGCAAACATTAGCATGGGGGTTCATATTTTTTTTTCCAGTAAATTTTTTTAATCTCTACAGTTTGAGTAAATAACAATGCAATTTATACCACACAGGTAAAAATAAGAGTAAATAACAATGCAATTTATACCACACAGGTAAAAATAATTTAAGAAAATTAATAATATGAAATATAAGAAAATTAATGATAAAATATGGTTATATTGGTTTGAATAAGAAAAATATTTTCGTATAAGAATTCCAATCTTATGCAATTTATACCGCAGGAGGAAAAATATATAATTAATTCAATCCAACTTATTCTGATTATTATTATTATTTTGAATATATAATAATTATTATTATATAGATGTGGAAAAATATATAATTAATATTGCCAGTGTCGCATACAGTTGCAAAGCTACAGCCTTGCATCTTGAACAACCTTCGGATAGTCTTGACTCTTGAATCCAAATACTCCGCTACACTTGAGTGTAGCCAATGAACCGTGGTCCTTCCTTAGCTATAATATGCAAGTTTTGTAACGGATAGACAAGATGAATTTAAGTGAAGTGAAAGCATAAAAAAAACATAACTACATAAATGAATCCCTTCATGATATGTTTAGAACAGAGTTTTATACAAGGAGCCGGTATAGTGTCGAGCTCTCAAAAGCTGTCTTTGGCTATCATTTGGCAGCTAAAGACCCGGTACAGTCCGTTTATTAACCGGTTGCACATTATTTTAAATTTAAAAAATTAAATAAAATAATATATTAATTTAGAAATTATAGAAAAAATATTAATAGTAAAAAATAAATAGAAAATAAAAGAAAGATATAATGTTGTCAAAATCAAGAAAAAATTTATATAATAAATTAAAAATGTTTGTTTCATATATTATATGTGATGTGTCATATTTAACATCAAAATTTTCTACATGTTTTGTTATTTTTCTCAACTTTGTTATTCTAAATAACCCAAAAAGTTTTTTTTCCCGCCCGTTTTATGTTTGACGTCCTTATTGCATGTTTGACCCCCGTTCTTACATCTTTCATGTGACTTGTTGCATGTTGACATGGTTTTCATGTTTAACCTCATATATTACATGTTTCTCCGCACTTGTTACATGTTTCACGTGGATTGTTGCATGTCTTAAATAAAGCCAAAAAATGAAAATTATCCCACGTATTTTATGTTTCACGCCTGCGTTGCATGTTTGATCTCCGTTATTGCATCTTTTATGTGAACTGTTACACGTTGACGTGGTTCTCATGTTTAACTTTATGCGTTGCATGTTTGACCTTAACTGTTGCATGTTTTACGTGACCTTTTTACACGTAAAAAATTTCCCACTCGTTTCACGTTTCACGTTCGTATATCTCCATTGTTGCATCTTTCACGTGAACTATTGCATGTTTCTCATCTTTAACCTCATCTGTTTCATGTTTGACCTTTGGTGTTGCAAGTTTTACTTGACCTTTTTACATGTAAATTTCATATTGCATGTTCATGTGGATTTTCGCATGTTTGAATAAAGCCAGAAATGAAAATTTTCTCGGCTGTTTCATGTTTCACGTTTGTGTTACATGTTTGATCTTCGTGTTGCATCTTTCACATTAACTGTTGCATGTTGATGTCGTTCTCATGTTTAACCCCATCTGTTGCATGTTTGACCCCATACGTTCCATGTTTCATGTGACCCTCTTACATGTAAATTTCATGTTGCATGTTTGATCTCATTTGTTGCATGTTTCACATGGATTGTTGCATATCTTGAATAAAGCCAAAAAATGAAAATTGTTCCACTCGTTTCATGTTTCACGTTCATGTTGCATGTTTGACTTCCGTCTTTGCATCTTTCAAGTGAATTTTTGCATGTTGATGTGGTTCTCATGTTTAACCTCATCTATTGCATGTTTGACATCAGATATTGCATATTTTACATGACCTTTTTAAATATAAATTTCATGTTATATGTTTGACCTCACTTGTTGCCTGTTTTACTTGAATTGTTCCATGTCTTGAATAAAGAGAAAAATTGAGAATAGGTGAGGAAGACAAAGTAACAGTGCATATAATCACTAAGTTGGCTAGCCAACTTATTTAACAATGAATCTAGCGGTTAACCACTTCCACTTCAGAGACACCCAACAATGAAACAGTTAGCCAATTGATTTAACGAAGAATTAAGCGGTTTATTGATTCCACTCCTGAAACACTCAACAATTAAGTGGTTAGTCGACTAATTTAACAAGGAATCAAGTGGTTAACTGCTTGCGTTCAAGAAAATAGCTAACAATGAAACAGTTAGCCAAATTGTTAAGCAAAGAATTAAGCAGTTAGCTGCTTCCACTCCAAAAACAACTAAGTATGAAACAGTTACTCAGCTTATTTCACAACAAATGAAACGGTTAACTAGTACAATGAATGTTTGATGTTGATATTTCATGTATCACATTGTCTAACACATGTATAAATATCATGTTGCATTTCAAAATTTCTTGACATTTCAAGTGATAATTTATAATCAAAATTATTTGTTTCATATTCTTTTTTATTATTAATTAATTAAGTTTAATTAAGCCCCATCTATTAAGAAAAAAATAAATGAAAATGTTGCTTTAGTGTTAAAATTATTTGATAATTTAAGTGATCATTATCACTCCAAGTAATAATTTATCATTTTAGTTATTATTTGTTTCATTATTTTGTAATTTGTTTAATTCTTCAAACGAAAATAACTATGATGACAATTTTAAATTACCAAATAACCTTCTTTTTTTTAGTGCAATTGGTAATTTGTAAATTTTTTATTTTAAAAATCAAATAATACATACAACACATTAATTATTTTGGATTAATTTCATCAGAGCTTGTAAATGAAACCCATAAACAAAGGCATCTCAAACTTTGTAATTACAAAAAAAAAAAAAAAAAAAAGCGTAAAGAAGAGAGTTGGCGGGTGCACGCCATGCGCGAATTAATTTTCACCATCATCTTCCACCATATGTCGTGAGCAGTGGAGGCTTTCCCTCCCCATTACCATTACAAAAAAAGTGTCGAAAAAGGTGTCGACCTGTGTCACACCCCCATCCAAGAAGTGAGCTAAAAATTATGAAACTCCAAAGCACTGTCTGAGCATAGCACACAAACTACTTCCAGCATCTCCATTAACAAAATATTTGAAAAAAGCAAGGCATGAGCTATTAGCCCATACACTTTTAAGCATAATGATTCTAATCACATCTCATTTAACCACGAGGCCATGAAAACATACTCAAAGATTCCAAAAGAAAATTGACATTTAAACACATAAGAATCAATCTTATGAATCCATCAATTTTGCAATCAAGCGAAAAAAATGTCAATCTCTGATCTATAAGACCAAACTTCAAAGTCTATAATTTCAATGATCAAATAACAAATGATGTACAAATAAAATTCATGGAAATCTATAGAAACCTTTGGCATTATTTTAGACCATGTAATAAGTACAGGCCTTGTTCAATAATCCCTTTAAATTATTGGGTTGGTTCAATTACCATACAAATTGGCAGATATAATCTAGACATGTAAAGCACCTAGAATATAACATCTTAGCTCAAATTTAGTTACATTTATTACTATTTCTATGACCCAATACAGAGTTACAGAAAACTGCTTTATTGACAGGAAACGCCAACAACCTAAGCTTCTGATTTTCTTTAAAAATTCAATACTATTCAGAATATTGTGAAAACTTCCAAAATATTATTAGACACAACATATAAAATTTTCAAGCCATTTGGACAACTCCATAATTGGTTCTCACAGGATTGGACTAAACAAATCAAAACTGCCTTTTTAATTCACACAAAAACAGCTGAGCTTTGGTGATTTATTAAAATTAAAATACTCAATATGTTGGGATGAAAATTCCCAGAACATAATTACACATATAACTTGATAACATATTAAAAGTTCAAGACATTCTGATATCATTAAGCTAATGTTTCATAAGATCAAACACAAGTGAATAGTTCTGTCAAGGGGTTTACGGCTAAAGTGGTGGAGTTTGAAAAATCATAAAAAACAAAAGAGAACCAGACGTTCAATTACCAAGGAACTTTCAACATTTAAAATACATTTAAAATAGACTTATTGAAGTTTAATATCTCAAAATTTTAGCTCATGTTGACACCAATAGATTATTCGTTTATAACACCAAACATGGTACATACACAGTTTTTGATAAATTCCAACAGCAACTGACCAATTTGACAAATCCATTAAAAATCAACTATTAGTTCAATTCATTCCAAAATGTCCAGACTTGAAATATACAATCCGGCTTTTATTACTCAAAATTTGAAGCGAATCTAGCATCATTTAGTCATATTTTGAAACAATCAAAGTTATGATAACAGTCCAACAATCTTTAAATTTTCTGCAAAATCAATAAACTATTTATTATCTTTTCAGTTCAATAATCAATTTTCTAGCAAAATTAGACATGCAAAACCAACAACAACCTTACTTTTCAGTTTTGAGATAACAAAACATCAATTGCGCCAAGTTACCTACCTAAATCACAAGCTTTAACTTCCTGGCCTCTTAATAAAGCTTTCTGTCACCTTCGCAAGTATTAACTTCAGTCCTCACATTACCAAAAAGCCTACCCAAAATAAATAAAAAAAAATGATAATCAATCACACTTCCATTAAACAAAGTCATAAGAGCTTATTTAAAAATTGAGGCGTTTCACCTCTTAACGAATAGCTCAACTCCAAACTTCCAATCTATAGCACTACATAATTGAAACATACCACCACCGATCAACAAATAACCCAAAAAATTGCTAAGACTTTCAATTAAAAATAAAAGCTGGTGATTATATAGCATCAATATATAGAATTAAATCATCAAGCAACAGTATATGATGGTGAGTCTCTAGAAACATCAATAAAAATTTCTAAAAAACGGCAAAAAACAGCTTAAAAATGATATAATGAATATCAACACATATAAAATAAGATTGGTCAAAAAAATAAAAATAAAAGAAAAAAAGCTGAATAGGTAAATCTTTACCAAATTAGTGAGCACCCATCTTTAGGATTCCGAACAATGATTGCAGATCTCAAAACAAGCAAACAACACCAAAAACCAAACAAGAAAAAAAATAGTATATCAAGAGAAAAAAATTAACTTGTTTTGAGGGTTTTCGCTGGTGGCTTCAGGAAGCCCACGCGGCCACGATTTCGGCCAAAGCTAGGATGACGGCAGTGAAGGTTGAAGAACTGATGGTATAGTCAATGGTGCGACAGAAATAATGGTGGGCGGTTGGAAACGCAGCAACAGACGTGATACCAACTTTGCCTCTCCCTAGCTCTCGTATACAAACCAAATACTAGGGTAGATGACTCCGATTGGTTGATTAGTGTGAGAGAGAAAATGGATTTGATTTTAGGTAATGAGCAAAGAAATCAGATGATAGAAATTATGGATTTCAAAGAGGGAAGAAATTTAGGGATTCCCCTTTTAAGAAAGCGAAGAAATCAGATTGGCGAGAGTGGGGCCGGGGCGGTTAAATGGATGAGAGAAATTATGGATTTCAAATGAATGAGAAATCTGATGGTATAAAATGTTTATTAATATATACTTGAGAACCAACATCTCAAGTTCAATCGAACGGTTTGATTTCAATTTTCAATATGGTGTCCGGGCTTAGTGCCCGGCATTGTAGCTTTAACCCTTATACAACTGATAATATATAAGAACTTGTATTGGTGAATTTACAGACATAATAAATTAGGTGTAAAATCTATAATGTACTTATCGTAAACGACAACTTTATGGAGCAATAATCCTAGTTTTCTTTTCTAATTTTATGAGCAAGTAAAACTCGTTATATTTTGCTTCATTAAAAAAGAATAGTAAATGGCTTGCCTAGCTTTGAGTAAAGTATTTAGATCATTTGATATGTAATAGGTGCCATTTCTCAATCTACCAGCTTTGATATTGACAAAATGCAGTACACGCATAAGCTGATTATAGTAAACAATTTGGCAAGAGTTCTCTATAGAAAATTAATGGGGACAAATGACCTTAGAAATTGAATAAGATGCTGCAAATTGACCAAGTGACAAATCCGTTCCCATCCGAACCATAGCTAATTTAGAATGAATATTTGAAAATAAGAGAAGGCAGGACACATGTGGGTACAACAACCGAGGAAAGCAGACCTAGCGTTGGCATGAATTAAAAGTTAGATAATACTCTTACACACTATTTTTGAAGGCATTCATGGCAAAGATTATAATTCACTACCAGTGAAAGAAAAGAAAATCAATTTGATTGTCTCATACGTCTAGCTCTTCAACATTTTAAAGCAACGAGCATCTAAATTTTAAGAAACCCAGTACAATTTCCTTTGCATTGATTCTCTGCTTTGGTGATTCTACAATACACTCTATAGCTAAATTGAAGACAAATGACACACGTTACTCTTTGGTCATAAAATGTTTGTCTTCCCAAGTTAGTAGATTTGCATCAACAACTGTCGTAACTGAAATCAGTAGCGAATCATTAACCCAATACTTTAATCTCATTTTCTCCTGAAAAAATTTCATCTGTGAGTTCAGTGTAATATATGTTCTTTTCTAATTTTATGCGCAACTAAGAATATCATTTTAAAAGGAATTGTAAATAGCTTCCCTAGTTTGAGCAAAGTATTTAGGTCATCTGACATATAATAAGGTCCATTTCTCAATCTACCAGCTTTGGTTTTCATGGAATGCGATGTATGCATAAACTGATGGGTATAAAACTAAATGCACTGAAATTTTCAATCGTTCTAAATCCGACAAAATATTCATAGTTTTTCACACATGAAGCAAAAGAACAATAATTAAATCACACTGACCTGATTATAACAAATGAAAGTCTAGATTTTCCCTATAGAAAAAATATAAATATAATTAAACCTAAACAAATGGCATAAATCTCTAAGGAAAATTAAAGGGGCTTAAATTGCACAATAACAAATCACCTTAGAAGTTGAATAAGATGCAGCAAACTGACCAAGTGTCAAATCTGTTCCCTTCCGAATCATAGCTAATTTGGAATGAAGGAATATTTAAAAGTGAGAGAAGGTAGGATACAAGCGGGCACAGCAACCAAGGAAAGCAGACCTAACATTGGCACAAATTAAAAGTTAGACAATACCCATACACACAATTATTGGAGCTATTCATTGCAAAGATTATAAATCATTACCAGTGAAAGAAAAGAAAATCAATTTGAGTGTCACATGCGTCTACCCTCAACGTTTTTAAGCAATGAATCTCTAATTTGTAAGAGTCTTCTTACAATTTCTTTTACATTGATTCTCTCCCATGGTGATTCTACAGTACACTTCATAGCTAAATTAAAGACAAATGACACACATTGTTCTTTAGTCATAAAATGTTTGTCCTCCTGACTTAATAGATTTGCATCAACAACTTCCATAACTGAAATGGGTAGCAAGTCATTAACCCAACGCTTTAATGTCATTTCTCCAGAAAAAATTTCATCTGTGGGTTTCTTCCGAGTAAATGTTTCTATTAACATAATTCCAAAGCTGTAAACATCCCCATTTGTAGATACTCGTCCTTCTCTTCCGTACTCTATGAATTGCAACAGTTACATAGTAAGATAATATAATTTATAATAGTATGCGCAAATGAAGATCAAAATAAATAAAAAACATATCAGAAAGTATTAAGGAAATAAAAACTATTTATTATGTAACGAACCTGGAGCCATATAGCCTATGGTGGCAAGTGTTTGTGTTTGAGTCAAAGATTGATCTTCTTTGACTAAGGGCTTTGCCATGCCAAAATCACTTAAATGAGCAACCATATTATCATCTAACAATACATTGCTGGGCTTTAAGTCACAGTGAATTATTGGGACTGAATAACCAAAGTGCATATATTCCAAAGCTGATGCAACATCTATCATTATGTTCAATCTTTGAAAAATGTCCAAAATGTTGGTGCTCGAATACAAACACTTCTCTAGACTTCCATGAGGCATGTATTCTAATACCAACGCCTTAAAATCATCATTTGAACAACTGCTAATGATTTTTATAAGATTTCGATGGCGAATACGTTTCATCATGTCACATTCAATATCAAAACTCTTAAATGCTTCTCTATATTGTAGGTTAAAAACCTTCACTGCAACCTCCATCCCATCCTGAATTCTTGCCTTGTAAACAGAGCCAATACCTCCTCTACCGATTAGATTGTTTGCACTAAATTCGTTTGTAGCCTGAAAAAGTTCTAGGTATGTAAACCTTCTCTGATTTGCTACTGCTGGCAGATTAGCATCATTTGGTAGTGACTTCCCTCTCTTTCGATATCTTAAGATCAACAAAATCACTACCATCATAAATATAGTACTCAATGGCAAGACGATCCCTATGAGAAGATCATTCTTCCTTGATTTGTGGTGGATTCTAGTTCTGCATGGTGGGACTTGCAAATTGGGCATACCACACAATAATTCATTTCCCTTGAATGATTTCGCTGAGAAATTTTTGAAAGGTCCCTCTCTAGGAATCTCTCCTTCTAGCTTATTGAAAGAAACATTTATATATTGGAGATCTACAAGTTTCTCTAAAGATGTAGGAATAGCTCCAGAGAGATTATTATTGGATAAATCTAAGGATTTCAAGTTTATCAAACCACCAATGGAATCAGGAATTAAGCCTTGTAATCTATTACATTCTAAAAAGAGACTTTGTAGATCTTTTAGGCCTCCAATTGTTGTTGGGATAGCACCTGAAAAATTATTCATCGACAAATCTATTTGTACCAAAACCTTCAAATTTCCAATCCCTAGTGGGAGTGGGCCAGTAAAAGAATTTGAAGACAAGTTAAGGTATAATATGTACTTAAGGTTCCATAATGTTGAAGAAGTAGAAGTTAACTGATTGGAGCCCAAATTGAGTTTCTTTAGATTGGTGAGATTGCCAAAGCATGCGGGGATGAACCCAGAAAGCATATTACCGCCCAAGTCCAATTGAAATAGTGCAGCTAAATGACAAAGATCATCTGGGATTGATCCTTCCAAATGATTATCTTCAAAACTCAATAATTGAAGCTTTTGTAATTTGCCGAGAGTAATCGGAATTGTTCCATTTAATTTGTTTCCACCTAAATAAATTGCTATCAAGTTGGTCAAGTTGCTGATCTCTTCAGGAATGCCGCCACTAATGTTGCAACTAACTATCCAAAACTCTTCAATAGATTGAGAAAGATTGCCTATAGCCCTTGGAAGAATGCCATCTAGTGGATTATCAGAGAAGCTAAAATACTTTAAATACTTGCAATTTGACAACGAGGATAGAAAGCTCAATTCTGGAGTCGAAGATGTCAAATAGTTATCATTTAATCCAAGCCGCTTAAGGTTTCTTAAGTTGCCAAATGTGTTTGGAATGAAACCGGAGAAGGAGTTTATTTCCAACTCTAGTCTGGAGAGCTTAGAAGCATTGAAAATGAAATTAGGAATTGTGCCATTAAAATTATTACCCCACAAGTAAAGCTCTTCAAGATTTGGAAGTCGGACGTCTGCGCTTGATGGAAGTCTTCCCGAGAGTGAGTTACTCTGAAGATGAAGTGATTTGAGTGTTGACACATTGAAGATTGTAGTTGGGACAACACCAACTAATTTGTTAAAACTAAATGCCATCCATTCTAGATTATGGAGATTACCGATTTCATGTGGTATCTCACCTGTATTTTGAAACAAAAAATAATTCAAATTTATTTTTAATAATAAATTATACACTTTTATATCATGAAATGAGTATTCGTAATTAAAATTAGTAAATATGAGTTTAAGATTAATTATTATACATAGATAAAATGTTAATAAATTATCAAATTTTATTCTTATTAATTAAATATAAATATTAATAATTTCAGTATTCATGTCATTATTAAATTAAAAAAAAACTACTCATCTTAATATTAATTTGAATTACTAATATAATATTTGTATGAACATAAGAATTTTTTTCAAACTAAATTTTTACTTTATTTTTCTAGGTGCTACTAGAGTGAATATAGGAATTGATATCATGGTGGAAGAATATTGATT
>NW_006262274.1:4951154-5001663 GCF_000493195.1 Citrus x clementina
TTAATCTATTTTAGACTTTCCTTTACAAAATAAAATCACTTTTTTTATGCCTAAATAAACGTCTGAACTTAACTGCCATTATCACAAACTGTTGCTTGTTTTTTACTTCTTCTTCCCTACCACTTATTGTATCACTAACTTTTGAACTTTTTGTATAAACATAAGCAAAGAAGAAACATTGCCAATTAATTCTTAATTCTTTTACAAACTTACGTCATGGAATTAGATTAAAATTGGATGCGCTACTGTCATGGTATTCTGCAATAACTATTGACAGATGAAGTAGACAATATCAATTGAACACAATTTCTATTTGCAATCTGTGAAAATAATTTTACTTTTCACACTTATAGATATTGTTCCATCATTCAAATTCTCCATCTGATTTTGGACCCTAGAAAGGCAATTAAAAATATGAACAAAAAAAGAAAGTAAAGAAAAACATCTAATTTGCTTGATAGGTTATCAAAATTTGTCGAGTGATCACAAAATAAAAGAAAATGCAATAGAAAAGAGAAAGAGAAAAACTAACAAAGTGAAAGAAATAGAAGGTTCATGCTTGTTAGACGTTCTTTAATCTTAGAATTGTTAGCCTTAGATTTTTAATTAGGCAATGAAACGATGTGTTTTAATTTTAATAAGGAAAGTCTAAAAGAATTTAAATCATAGACTCACTAAAATGCTTAAACAACATGTGTCATGATCTTGTACAAAATTTTAGAAAGATTAGAATATGAGAGGATCCAATCCCTTTATCTATTATAATTTTCTGCTTATTCAAAGTTACTGTCAGCATTTATTATAAGGTTTCCAATTAAAATGCTTAAACAAAATTGATTTTCAAGCAAATAAACACCTGCTATTCTAGGAACAAGCGCACCGTGGTCCAGGTAAAATACTAGGAGTGATAACTAGAAAAATGACATGAATATAAATCACACATACCTTGGAGTCTGTTTTGGTCAAGATATAAATACTTAAGCTTGGTGGAATTGCCGATTTCTTTCGGTATGTCTCCCGAGAAGTCATTGATCGACAAAGATAATGTTTGTAGATGTTTGCACCTTGATAAAGTCGATGGGATTTTTCCGTCAAAGTCGTTTTCGTCTAGAAAGAGGATTTCCAGAAAAGGAAGGTTGTTGCAAATATTTGCCGGGAGTTCACCTGGGAGTTCACCAAATAATATATTATATTAAAAACGAATATTATCTAGTAAAGAAAACTTGCATAAGATGAAGGAAGGGATTGGACCGGAGAGCTGGTTGTAGCTAAGATAAAGCGTTTGAAGTGAAGATTGATTCCCAAGTAGAGAAGGAATGATGCCTCCTAAGAAATCATTTGTTAGCGATGGCATGTCAAATATTTTATGTTGATGTCACAAATGCATATTATTAGCAAAGACTACCTGTCAAGTTATTAACTGACAAATCCAAATTCGATAGAGAAGAAAGATTGAAGATTGATGAAGGAATGGCTCGAGTTAAGAAATTATTTTGTAGCCATAACATCTCTAATTCTGCAAGATTCCCCAGCTCCTCTGGAATTTCTCCTAAAAAATCATTGAGCGATAAAGACTACCTGTCAAGATTGATGAAGGAATGGCTCGAGTAACATATGCGTTAACTATTTTAACTTATTAACCGGCACTCAAGAATAAAAAAAGGAGATTAAAAAAAAAAGTGTTTGCCTAAAGAGAATAAAAAAATAAAAAGTGTTTGCCTAAAGAGAATAAAAAAATAAATTTACTCATAGAATTAAAGAATTATAGGCTGACAGGATTAATAAAAGTGAGACATTATTAATTTTCATCAATTAATTAAACTCATTGATCATACCTTGGAGTTGGTTCCCTCGAAGATATAACCGGATAAGCTTTGTCACGTTGCCAATTTCTTTTGGTATGGTCCCAGAAAAATCATCAAGCGATAAAGATATGTTTCGCAGCCGTTTGCAGTTTGATAAAGTGGATGGTATCTTGCCATGAAACATGTTATTTTTAAGAAATAGGGATTCCAAATTGGAAAGGTGATTGCAAAAATTTGGTGGGAGTTCGCCAAATAGTGTATTGTTTGTAAAACGAATAGAAAGTAAAGAAGACATGTTGAAGATAGAGGCGGGAATGGAACCCGAAAACCAATTAAAACTGAGATCAAGTGTCTGAAGAGACGAGAGATTCCCAAGTTCAGAAGGGATAGTGCCTGTGAGATTTAACCCAGATATATTCAAGGCTGTGACTCTATGAGTACGGACATCACAAGTGACGCCCGTCCAATTACAGACAGAGTTACTTGTGTTCCAATTTCTAGCCAAGAAATTGGCTGGATCATCAGTTACATGACCTTTCAGGGAAAGAAGGGCTTGTTGGTCTGTGGTAATACTTGTAGTGTTGGCTGATGCAATCATGAAGGAAAGAATCAAGCAATGGAGTAAGAGAAATCTGATCATCATCCGGGCAGAAGGAATTCTTTCCATGAGACTAGAATATTTAGATTGTAAGTGTGTGCTTAATTGGATTGATAATGCAAGAACAATTATAGCAGCTTCCAAGTATATATAATGAAACCGAAATTTCGAAGAAGCAGCAAGAAAGAAAATAGAGGAGTGAAAAGGCTATGCTCATAACTTGTTGAAAGGTGCAAAATTTTATGTGGACCCAGCCAGTCCTTCAGGTCCACACTCAGGATGATTGCAGTAAGTTTTGTTTTCCTTTATAATCATCCTATTAATTTATCGCAAAATAGCTCTACTCATTAAAAAAAAAAAATTATTCTCCATATATAGTAACAGGACATATAATGCTCCTAGAAAAAAAAATTATATTTCTATATGTTTTTTTTCTGAATTTGAGATAATTTACGAACCGGTGGTGTCACTTTCATCAAAGTATTGGCGTTGGGTAATAAAGTTCTTCACGGGTCAATGAGGACATCATAAGTTGACGACAAATTGCCTAAGTCAATGAAAGAAGAGACAATGAAACCAATTATTATTTTTATATAAGTATTCATATTCATTGAAGGAATATCAATGGAACAATAGATGTTTGAGTGTTTTTGCTATTGGTATGATCATTCAAGGATTTACAAGTGCCAATAAAAATATAACCAAAAAGGAAAAAATATGTGGCTTCAATTGTATTTGTGAGGGACACTCATTTCTGATCTTTAACTTGAATTGGTTTTTTTTTTCCTCCAAATTATGAATATCTCATGTGGAAATTGGAAATTTTTATCACCTATGATTGGCTAATATGGAAATTCTCTTTGAGCAATATATAATTCTCTTTTAAGAAGAAGAAGTTAGTGGCCTGTTAATTATGTGTGCTTTATGGGTTACAATTAGCACTATTTTCATTTCACTTTTATTAGGGATGATGACAGAACTAAATTTTTAAAATTTTCTCCTGAAAAAATAAATGTTTACAAAGGCGCCATGTGCATGCAATCCTACAGAATTTCGTAACTAATAATAAACTTGCAAGAGATTGAGATTGAACGATGATGAAATACAGACCAAATGCAAGAGCAAAAGAAAGAAAACTCGTTTTCAAAAAAAATAATAATAATGTTTATATTACTTTTATTTGCGAAAATTTTCAAAACATAATAGTTTATTCATACATACAGATTAATTTTACTCTCTTCTTATTATGTGGATCCAATCAAAACTTTCAACTTTTGGGATTCAGCCATCGGATTTAATGAAAACGTTGTTCAATGGCAAGAGCTTTGTTTATATGGTTTAGTTCTTATATTTTAATTTAGGAGTTTATTTAATTTTTATATATTGAAAAATACTTCAAAATACTTCTCTTATTAAATATATTAGGTTCCAGCCTTTAATATTTTCGTTTTAATGGTAATACCTTACAATAACAATCTTGGAGATATTAATGAAAAAATTTAATTCATCAAATTAGCCTAAAAAAATAAAAATTAAAGAAATTTTTATGTTATTATTTTACTTTTAGGATTAATTTGATAAATTAAATTTTTGTATACAATTATTAGTAAGATTATTGTAATGATATTAAATATTACTTTCAGTTAGTTGATATTAATTTATTTAAAAATAGTTATTTGTCATATTCTAGTTAAAGTACAAAAAATATTATTTCTTTCATACTGATATTTATTGATTAATTTGGTAATTAATAATTAGTTAACTTGCAATTAAATTTTTTTAGATAAATTAATTAATATTGAGAATATTGTTGATAGGGTACCATTATAAAGGTAAAGAAAAAGTAAAGATAATAATATAATATATTTAATAATAATAGTATATTGAAGTACTTTTTAAAATATAAGAATTAAATGAGTATTTAAATCAAAATATAAAAACTAAACAAGCATTTACTTGATAAAAAATCATAAAAGTTGAATGTTTCAAAATTTTGACACCCAAGACTTATCTATTAAAAGAGGTCATGAGAATTAAAACGTTATCACAGAGACGTGCTGAGATATTCCTATTTTCAAATTTAAATTTGATACGTATAAGAGATAGTGACGGTGGGAGTGGGACCACCCACTTGGAATTTAAATTTAATTGCACAGTCCCATTCTCTCTCGGATATTTTTCGTATTCTCTTTCAAGAAGAATAAATTAGCGGGCTATTGAATAGTGTTTATGCGTGCTTTATGGGTTATAACATTTTTGTCGATCCTTAGCTAGGGATGGCAAATATCCAATTATGGATGGATAAACACAAATCCATAATTATCCATAATGGATATATCCATATCCATATCCAGTATTTAATATTGGATATGGATATGGATTTTATCCATATAACTATGGAGATCCATGGATATCCATATATATTTTATTTTTCTTATATAAAAATAATAATATAAAATAGTTAAAATTCCAATATTAATTAAATTTGGTTATTAAACTATTTATATTACTAATAATATATATATAATAAAATGGTGGTCCGGTGGTCGGTGGCGGCGGTCCGGCAACTTTCCGGCGAATCCCGGCGGAGGTCCGGCGACATTCCGGCGAGGTCCGGTGGTGGTCCGGCGACTTTCCGGTGGATGTCCATTTATAATATTAAATTAATAAAATAAAATAATAATTATTAATAGTATTAAATAAGTTAAAAAATTAAAAGATAATTTTGAAAACTTTAGTTTTTAATATGAGAGGAATTTAAAATTTTCACTAGTTAATATAATATTTTTACAATTGTTTGTCTATTATATTTTTTATTTTTTATTTTATAAAATTAAAATTTTTTAAACTTATGTTGGGTTAAACGGATATCCATTGGATAAAAATAATTATCCATATCCATCTGGATATAATTTTAAAATATTCATTTCAAAATTCAAAAATTTTTAGATGGATATTATCCGATCCAATTAGATGGATATTGTGGATATCCATTATAGAGCGATCCAGTTGCCATCCTTATCCTTAGCTTGACTCAAAAGTCATGAATTGCAAAGCCAATGTAACAGAAGACAATCGGGTAATGACTAATTAAGTATTTATGATGGAGTGACACTCGCAAGTGCTTCTAAGTATTTATGATGAAACCTAAAATCAGAAAATAGAGGAGAGAAATTAAAGCGAGAGAAGATTCCTCTCCACGTGACAACAAACGTTGAAATGTTTTTGCTATTCGTTTGATGCTTCGAGGATTCACAGGTGCCGATAAGTCCAACAAAATTCCTTGGCTTGAATTTTATTTGTTAGGGGCACTCGTTAATTGTGCGTGCTTCATGGGTTATAACATTTTTGTCAACAGTCAACCCAACTCAGAAATTACGTGTTGCGAAGTCAATGAAAGAAAAGACAAAAGTCAATGAAAGCGAAGACAGCAAGACATTGACTAATCATAATATGGTGGGACACTTAAGTATCATTTGGGATTAAAGTAGAAATTTAATAAATTTCTTATTTCATAATTCTTTATAAAAATAATATTTAATAAATTTTATAAAAATTATTTATTTTATAATTTTTTTATTTTACTGCAGTTTTTAAAAACAAGTTGAGATTTACTCTTCATAAGTAGCTTAAAATAAGCCACCACAATTGCTCAAAGTTTCTATTGTAATATTAATAATTTAACAAAAAGATCATTATTTCTTATTTTTTTTCATACACTAAAATACATAAGCTATTAGTATCATATTACCACCACAATTTACTGTCTCAACTAGTTTGAGTTCTCTCAATATCAAAATTTTGATTTAATAAGTTCATATTTTTTTATATTTTAATTGTATTTTCTATTATAAAATTAATGAGACTTGTACATGATTACATAAATTTTTTTAAACAATGAACAAGTTCATGTGAAAGTTAATCATAAGTCTTAAAATCAAATTCATGACTATAGTTTTTAACGTTCAACCTATTTATATTTTTTATATAGTCACGGTATTCATTACAACGAGTTGATTCTCTGCTTTTAAGAGTCTTGTTACAATTTCCTTTTCATTGATTCTCTACTTTGGTGATTCCACAGTAACGCACTATAGCGAAATTGAAGACAAATGACATGAACTTAGCAATTTTGCACCAACACCTTCCATAATTGAATTGGGTAGCATATCATTAACCCAACGCTTTAATGTCATTTTTCCATTAAAAATTTCATCTGTGGGTTTCTTCCCATTGAATGTTTCCATTATCATTATCCCAAAGCTGTAAACATCCCCATTTGTGGATGCCTATCCTTCTCTTCCATACTCTATGGATTTCAACAATTACTAGTAAGATAAAATAATTAACAATAGCATGCTCAAATGAAGATCGTAAAAATAAATAACATATCATAAAGTATTAAAGAAATAAAAAAATTAATGTAGAACAAACTCGGTGGTGGCAAGTGTTTGTGTTTGAGTCAATGATTAATCTTCTCTGAGTAAGAGCTTTGCCATGCCAAAATCACTCAAATGAGCAACCATATTATTATCTAGCAAAACATTACTCGACTTTAAATCACAATGAATTATAGGTGTTGAATGACCAAAGTGTAGATATACCACAGCTGATGCAACATCTATCATTATGTTTAATCTTTGAAAAATATCCAAAATGTAGTTGCTTGTATACAAACACTTACCCAGATTTCCATGAGGCATGTATTCTAATACCAATGCCTTAAAATCATCATTTGAACAACTACTAATGATTTTGATAAGGTTTTGATGGTGAATACTTTTCATCATATTGCATTCAACATTAAGGTTCTTAAATGCTCCTCCATATTGCAAGTTAAAAACCTTTACTACAACCTCCATCCCATCTTGAATTCGTGTCTTGTAAATAGAGCCAAAACCTCCTTTGCCGATTAGATTGTTTTAATTAAATCCGTTGTAGCTAGAAAAAGTTCTAGGTACGAAAACTTTCTCCAAGTTGCTACTAGTGGCATATTAGTATCATTTGGACTTTGGTATTCGTTTTCCTCTCTTTCCATATCTCTAGATCAACACAATGAGTACTATCATAAATACAGTACTCAATGGCAAGACAATCCCTAGGAGAGGATCATTTTCCCTTGATGTGTGGTGGATTCTAGTCTTTTAAATTTTTGAAAAAGCATAAAATACAGTGATATGTGCATACACGTGCTAGTAGTGGCAACAAGATGGAAAGTGATAGTGGGCCTACTGGCAAGATGGAAGACTTAGTCTAGTTTGTTTGTTCAGTCATTAATTATTGAGTCGGTTATTGAATAAGTCTTGGGTAGTAGAGTGGTGCTATTCTGTTGCTATTCTGTTGCCTATTCTGCAGCATTTCCTATTTTCCAGCTTTGTTGTTATTTTCTCTTCCATGTATGGCTATATTTATAGCCTGAATGAATTCAATAAAGGCAAGTAGCTTTATCACCAACAGTTCCCACTTTGTCTTATTCCTTTCTACCCTTAACTCCAAATTCCTTCGTATCATACAGGTGGCTAGTGAATATTGCCCTTTTATTTATCAAGCTCATGTGTCATGTCTTGTCTTTTGAATTTAATGCCTTCTTTTATTTGTTTTATTACCCAATTCGTTCAAAATAATCACAATTATGCCACTTTTTAATTTATATAATTTAGAATATTACCTTTAAGTTAGTAGAATTATCCAAATTTTTATTGGGATTGGGAATCTCGTCCTGAACCATATAGAGTTCAATTCAATATAATTTTTTTAAAAATTAATTTAAAATTAGTTGAGATTTAATATAAATTTTTTCCTAATTTATTATTTAGAATATCTGAAAATCTCAATCAAAATATTGATTGCCTTGACTATTGTTTAAATTTTTAATTAACTAAATTAAAAAAAAATCATTTATCTTAAAATAAACAAAAATGATTGACCCAAGCACGAATCCAACAAATTCACTACTTTGCATTCACTTTTAGAGTTTATTTATTTATTATTTATTGTTTTAGCGACATTCAGTTTTAAAGTTTAGTTAAACTAAACAGATGAAGAAGAAAATAAATTAGATTGTTGATTTACATATTAAATTTAGATAATGAATGGATAAAATGGGGACGTTGGTATTTAGAATCGCAACTTGCAATTTAAAGCAAGAAAAATGTGAGAGTCACAAGCTTTACCATTTCTCTCTTATATACATATCTATTAGGATGAGTTGAGCAGCTATATAACTCTTTAGTTCAAATAAAAGATAACAAATTAACTTGTCAAACAATATATATATAAAATATATATTTCTTCTCTCTCATAAAATAACTTGTTTTTCAATTTTTAATCAGCTATATATTAGAACCACGTTGGTCTTGGGATTTGAACGAATTATCTTTAGTTCAAATAAAAGATAAAAAAATTAACTTTTCAAACAATATATATATATATACATATACATATACACGATGATTTTTCATTTGTTCGTCGGCTTATAATTAAGCATGCTTTTACAATATTTTTGATCAGCTATATGTCAATTTTTAATCAGCTATATGTCAATACTTTTCAAAAAATTGACATGAAGGAATAATGCGAAAGTGCCTCTATTGTAAATTAAATTTTTATTATTATTATAGTTGTTATAGAACTTTATTTCTTGTTATACTCGTGATACACTCATAAATCACGGCTTATAATGATTTAGGTGGGGGTACAAAAACAAAAACCTTTAGGACAAATTTGTTTGTTTTCATCTTTACAACAAAATCCATTTTTAGATGGACAATTCCTCACACAATCAGAATCTTGGGTGCAACGAATTGGTAACCCTCCAGTGTAGGCTTCAGCACTTGGTAACTCAAAGATTGTGGTGCCTGCAAATTGAGATCAATAATTCATGATTATAGAGAAATGAAATAAAAAGCGAAATGTGTTAGTAATTAGTAAAAAAATATACAAAGAGAGAGAGAGATATTTGGGACATTGACTAACCAAATGCAACGATCATGAGGACGACCAAGAAAGTTAGTTTAAACGAGACTTTCTCCATTTGCTGTAAGAAAAAGATTATGCAGGATGTTTCTTTGAGTGGGAAAAAAAATTCTAAAAAAATTGTATGCAAGAACTTTGTTCTTCACCTAATATTTATAGAGATGTAATATAAAAATGGTAAAATGGCACACCCAACTTCTAAGTTATTTTATAGAAAAATCACAACAAATCAAATAAACTTACAACACAGTAATATTCAAATCATTAAACCTAGCCCAATAGGAAACAATAAAAAAGGAAAAAAAATTAATTTTTTAATTTTTTTTCCAACTTCGCATTAACAACGCAGACACATTTTCCATTTCACGTTGATTAGGGTTAAAAAAAAGAAGTTTTCTTATATTCATGAAATTTCTATAATCTCTAAAAATACCATATGAAGTAGGTCTATTTTGCAATTAACTAAATATCCCAGATTTTGTATCATTGAATCCATTTATTGTCTTAAGGCCATATATATGTATATTTTTCAACTTTACTTTGAATTCATCTCGTGCCATTGAGTTTTTGACTTTCTTCTATTTATTGCTACCATTTGAAATTAAAAAATTGATTCAATCGATCGACTTATTAATAATTGTTCAACTTAGTTTTCTTTCATTAATGTTTTATAGCATGATTTATTCGATCGTGATATATATTTACGACATTTTGTTTTATTTTAACTTGTCCTTTGCTTCAATTCACTCATAATAAATCTTAAAATCATTGACCATCTTGATTTAACTATTATAGCCTGAAAACAATTTGAATAAAAATAACTCTATGGATAATTCAATTTTAAGGGTATTATCAGACAAATCATTGCACTAACAATTTTGATTGTTTGCTTGTAAAAGTAAAATATGCATATGGTTTTGCAATGAGAAAAAATGCTAAAAGGTACCCCAATTTTTTCTTTCAAGTTTCAAGTTAAGTATATGGTTGCTAAGTGAATTAAGAAAGTAACCTCATTGGCCTCTCTTATAATCTAGATGTCTTTTGAATTATCTTAATTTAGAATTTACTGACATGCACAGATGCACTACTAAAAAGTTTATTTTTAAATCAATGAGATATTCATTATATTAACAAAAATTACGAGGAATCTCAACGAGAATATTAGAATAACCCCAAAATAATTAATAGTATAAAATTTTTTAATTATAGTAATTTTTAAAATAAACATTTAATACCCATATCTAGGACATCTTTGAGTTAGGTTGGGACCTCTGGCATGGTTATAGCAGGTATGGAACCTCTTTAATTATTCGGTTCGTTAGTTAGCTCCTCAAACTCCAGAAAGTATACATTTCCGAGGAGGTGTCTTCGCCTAAAACCGAATCAACTTATTTGAGCTCAACATAAGTCCGTATCTCCGTCAATATAATATATATTTATATGGACTCAACATTCACCTAATATTGAAGTGCTTTTCAAAAGCATCACTTCATTCAATGAAAAGCACATTGGCCATAGTATTTGCAGTCTTTTACTAAGCGGGTACCATCAAGATCAACCACTACACCACTTTTTATGCTATTTGCAAGAAGATTATAATATTTTAGAGTTCCACAAACTCTATAAAATAGAAACTTAAATCAGTGCACTACGCACCCACTTCGTACAGAAAGATGATTCAAACATCTCTATAAACACAAACTCTCAAGATGTTTTAGAGTTCCACAAAACAGCCATTTTCATGCCTAGAAAAAATGTAACAATTTTTCCCACTAGAGTGGTTAATGCTCAATACGGATTTGCTTCAAGTCACTGGAGAGGCTTTTAGATCAAATGCAACAATTTTGGGTTCTAAAATTTTGCTCTTTAAAGCGTTATTTTGGCTTAGTGTTTCAATTTCCTACTATCCTAGTTTTAACTTAAATGGGCCTGTGCGATGATGACCCACCAAGAAACTGGAACCATATACATGTTTGACAGCTGGACTTGGGTGTTTTGGGCCAACTTACTACTAGAAAGTTATTCAATCATGGGGCCCATGATGAAGAATCCAGCATATGGTTTAAAGCTCATGCTTGTTAATCAAGCAGTAACATGAGAAACAAGTTTCCAAATATAGTTCCATAAAAATTTCAACAAACTGAACTGAACATTTCAGAAATTGGCGCGGTACAAAACTAAATACAGGCCCATTGGCTTTGAATTACTACTATGGGATTCCAAAAAATGATCAGCAGCCTATTTCTTCTTCATCTTCAAAATCACCCAACAAACCAAAGTTCGTTCAAATTTAAATGTCCCTGCTATATCAGCGCTAACATTTGTCTCAAAATTTTGCTCGATTAATCCTTGACTTCAAAAGGAACAAAGATCTTTTCCTATTCCACTACAATAAACAGTTATATCACCGACCAAAATATTTCCGAAGGCGTAAAATACCTTTGATAATAAGTACTTTTTCCCAAGGTGTAAGATGGCCGTCGGATAAGGATGAAAATATGATCAATATTTCCGAGGGCAGTTTGCCCTTGGTGATAATGAATACTTTCTCGAAAATCCTGCTAGACTTAACTAGAAGCACCCCAAAATTTACACACTTCGGGCCCGGTCTTTGGAGTAGAGTACTAAAACCACAAGCCCACAACCATAACTTCCAATAATTTTTTTTCTTATAAATTTAATTACTCTTGGTAAAATTAAAAACCTAAAAGAATGAAATACAATTAAAAAGCTAAGAAAATACGGAAGAAACGAAAAAATAAACAAAAGGAAAAAAATAAAAACAAAAGGGGAAAGTTCAAAAGAAAACGAAAAAGAACAAAACGAAAAAGAACGAAGTTAAAAAGAACGAAAAAGAAAGAAAAAGAAGGGAAAAGTTCTTCAATCATTGCAGCGCAAGCACTCACATCTCTCACTTTTCAATTTTTCATTGTCCATTGCTCGCCCAATCACTTTGGTAATTATTTCACTGTTTCTTTCTCTATTTGCACTAGATTTCATCTCTTTTTTTTCCTTCAATTAACTTAGGGTTAGGTTATAGTTTCCATCATTGATGATGAGTCTGAAGGCTAATTATTTTTCTTAAGTTTGTAATTGTTACCATCTCTTGCATAATCGCTCACTCTCTGCTTCTAATTTTGTTTTTAATTTGTTTTTGCTGCTTCCGATTTTGTTTTAGGCCAAATGGTAGCTTCCTGTAAGTCCGATGATGTTATTGCATTTTTTTTAATTTTTATTTTGGAGCTCTTACTTGTGATGCTAATTATTTAGAATTCATTGTTTGTTATTAGATTTGGATTACTTTTAATGATTTTTTTGCTGGATTTCATTAATTATTTTTTTTTTCCATTTTTAATGTTATGTGATGCTAAGTATGGACTCTAAAGGATGTTGATATTTTTTAATTTTGAGGAGTTGGAGGGAGATGAAGTGAAACAAACATTTGGGGTCTCATGTGCATATAGAATTGTTTGCTAGAGCTAACTGATGGGTTGACGCTAGCAAAAAAGACATGTCTTTGTTGACATTATGATAATTAATTAAATGCATTACAAGAACGATGGCTACTTTGTAGAAATTAAACATGACTGGAAAAAATGTAATATTGAAATGAGTTGTTCATATTGACAAGGAACACAAGAGCATACTTGTTAGTTCAGGTGTTGAAAACATGGAGAGTGTGCATGGACAAGAATTTGTTGATTGGTTTAGATGTAGGGTAAGATAGATACAATGTCTAACATTTAGGTATTTTTATCATTTTCATTTATTTAACTACATTTTAATAAATTTTTTTTATCTTTTATATATAGATCATTAAGCTTTATAATGATGGACAAGTTGACAGGGAAATGCTTTCTTTAGCCCATGGTCCTGGCAGGCGTATTACTTGTTACCCATGCTGTAATGTTAATGGTTTTAGGTTTCACACTATGGATTGTGATGAAACAAGTACAACTCAAAATTGTGGAGTTTTGGTGAGAAGGGAACATGAAAATGAAAATATATCTTACTATGAACTTATAAAAGACATTGTTGAGCTTTCTTATATAGAAGGAAATAAAGTTGCATTGTTTGATTGTAACTAGTTTGATACAAATAGGCAAGGAAATAAAGTTGCATTGTTTTTGGTTTTGTATGTAATTTAATTCTTTTAGTTTTAATGGCTTGAAATTTACTTAATATTTCTCAAAATTTGTAATGATCATAACACTGAAAGTTGTACGTGAAATTGGTGTCATCTTCAACAGCAGCATCAATGGACCATATATTAAATATTCTGAATATCCAAAGGAAGAATTTGAGACGCTATTTGCTCGTTTCAAGGAAGCACAATTTTCTTATATATGTACAGAACATGAGCTTAAAGATGTCATAGAACTTCATGTAAAAATTCGTTTTTCAAGTTGGATGTCAGAGCTGAGGAGGGGAATTTTTAAGAAGTATCCAACTGTTGGAGAGCGTTATGCACATGCTCCTGAAAATGTGCCTCCAAGAATATGGAGACAAATGGTTGACAAATGGATGGATGAGGGGTGGAAGGTATCAATAATGACTATTGGCAATTTGGCATAGTATTTTTCTGTGCTTTTCTTTCCTAAGTTTTGCTGTTGTTTTAATTCATCAGTGAATTATATTTGCTAGAATCATTATAGAAATAGGAACTTATAAATCTTATTCATGTGCTTTATACATGAGTTGTTCTTGACGGTTTTAGAATAACTAAGTTGATTTTATGCTTTTTTTTTAAACTTATATATAGAAAACAAGCACAATAAACAAGAGGAACCGAACCAAGTCCAAACTTATTCATACTACAAGTTCGATCCCAATGGCTAAGCATAGAAAAGAAATGGTAAGAGAATATGTTTGACTCTGATTATAACAAAAATGGTTTTTATTTATTATGATCTTATTGAATTTCAATTCTTTATTGCAGCAACAAATAGGTATTGAACTTAGTCCACTTGATTTATTCAAGATGTTTCATGTAAGGAAGAATGGAATATGGGCAAGTAACAAGGCAAAGGAAATGCATGTGTGTTTGATATTAAATTTCCAGGATATTCCTTTTTTTTTTTTTTTTGCATGATTTCATTACTATATGCACTCAGACAAATATATGTATTTATTATAGGAAATAGTGGAATCAATGAGATCAACTGTTATAGGTCGAGGCGTCGGTCGATGAATGGAAAATATATTGAGAAGTAACAGGAGAACCAACACATGGTCATGTTGTTGGTTGGGGAGCAGGCATCAAAGGCAAGGATGTGTATGGTTCTCCAAGTCAATGAGGTAACAAGCATCAATGTACTAATTTGGAAGTGAAAGTAAAAAGACTTAGAGAAAGAAGTCAAAAAGTTGAAAAGATTGATAAAGCTCGTTCTTGGAAAGTCTGCACAAGAATCATCTCAAAAGGTATAGGTTGTTTAGTTCATTTTATTAATAGATTAAGTGAATGAGTACGTTCTATGTTTTGAGTCCTCGTGGAAAATGATTGGTGACTTGTCATTGCTCTGTTAGTTAATGAACTTAAGTGACTATGGACAAGCTTATAATATAGGTGGATGATGAAATAATTATTAGATTTTTTTGAAACAGACTGCATTTATATAGAGTTTTTTTTATTTCACTATTTTTCTCATTAGTCTCAGCATCTTTATTATATTTTATACCAATTTTCATTTCGGTAATAATAGTGATTAAAATTCTTTCTTTTACCTAGGATATTGTTTTGACGAAAGAAGATGATGATGGGTATGAGGATGATGAAGTTGAGGCAAATAATTCAGAAACTGAATAAGTTGCTTTAGAGGATGATTGAACACATTCAAGATATGATAATATCATATATACATTTGGTATATTTTTTGCATAAAAGATACTATAAAATTGAATTTTTTGTTGTATTTTTGAATGATGAATGTGATTTTATGAATTTTTGGAATTAATGAAGTTACATTTAGTACATTTAGAATATTATTATTACTTTTGTTACATCACTTCTCTAATATAGATATTTCAACAATAAAAATAAAAAAATGAATGAAATAATATTATTAAATAAAATAAAGGGGGCCATTAAACAGCAAAATAAGTTTATTTTCGACAGTATATCTTTTATTTTCGAGAGCATTTAATTCCATTTTTGACGGCAATGCGCTCGGAAATAATTTTTTTCTCTGATGACTCATTGGAAATTTGACATTTCCAATAAGACTTAATACGACAACGATCGACGACATACCCTGCTCGAAAATGAGTTTTTCTGAGGGTCTTTGTGTATTTCTGAGGGTATTTGCCCTCGGAAATGACCCATTTTCTTGTAGTGTGGATTTCACTGCTCAAATATTTTTGCACAGTCTCTAGTGCCTCGTTTTGATGCAAAAGTGTCTCCTATATTATTGGATGGTAATCGTAGGAATGATTCTTTGATGTGGGAGTATTTTGTGCCTATGGATGTTGAATCCATTTTTTGGATTCATTTGCCTAGTACTCCAATGGCTAATGAGGTGTTACGACATTTTATGAAGGATGACATTTATACCGTTAAATCAGGGTATCTTATGTCTTTGGCTTGGGAGAATATGGATGTTGCAAAAAGTTCTAGTAGTTCATCAAGGGGTCGAAATAAGATCTGGCATCTCAATGTTCCTTGGACGGCCAAATTCTTTTTGTGGCATGGTTAGATAGTTATGGTTCATTTAATTAACAACTATTTGAATTGAAGAAAGAGTTTGATGAATACAAACATAGGACAGTGCAGAGATCGAAACGAAACTTTATGTTAGCGTAAGATGCCCAAAACCTTTTGTATCGCTGCACTACTTAATTCAAAATGTTCTTACAAATGCATTTGGCAATTGGTCACAACTTAATGTGTTACCAAATGTGTTATGCGTCAAACTCTATTTTCAGATTTTGTGTTGAACTATTCTTCTATGGATATTTGGCAAATGTTTTTGAAGGTTTTTGACACTTTTGGAGGACTAATCTTGAATTGTCATGTTAATTGTCATGCTTTATATGGGTTGTGTGGTTCTCCAGGAATAGACATCATTGTCATGTCTATATAAATTGTAAGTATTTTACAACACTGATTTTTATGTCATAACAAAGTTAAGTTTATGGTTTAATCACTATGGCTTCTATCGAAACAAAATCCTGAATTTGCCACTGACTAAGAACGCTCGAGACTTTTTCTATTAAAGGAGGTCCTGAGGAAAAAATCTTAGGTGAAACAATTCCATAGGACCCACGCCATCATCATATAGATGTGGCGAGACCTTCTGATTTTCAAATTTAAATTTGACAAACATGAGAGACAATGATGGTGGGACTGGAAATTTAAATTTAATTGGACGGTGCCATCCCTCTCTTGCATTTGTCAAAATTTAGTTAATTAAACAATTTAACATAAGTTTTTTTTCAACAACAGGACAATGTTTGTTTTAATGTAAAGTCCGTGTATTACATCAAAGTGAGAAAGGATTTCCTATTCGTTTAATAATATGGTTTGACACTAAACCGATTTATTTTATTATTGTCATAATTGTCTTGTTTTACTTAGTTATTTTGCGAGTGTGATTAAACCTATTAAATTGGTTCAATTTAATTTAGTTTAGCATATACATGTATCCTTATAGCAATCTCTACTGATAATATATTTGTAGATTGATCGGTCAGACTCTCACAAATTTGTTAAAAAACTGAAGTAACAAAAATGAACTAGTCTGATCTATTGACCTAACTGGGCCGGAATGCAAACATTAGCACGTGGTTTCGTATTTTTGTGTTTTTTTTTTCAGGGAAATGTTTTTTAATCTCTACAGTTTGAGAAAACAACAATACAATTTATACCACACAGGTAAAAATAATTTAAGAAAATAAATAATATAAAATATAAGAAAATTAATGATAAAATATGGTCATATTGATTTGAATGAAAAAAATATTTTTGTATAAAAATTTCAATCTTATGCAATTTATACCACAAGAGGCAAAAATATATAATTAATTCAATCCAACTTATTTGGAATATTATTATTTTGAATGAAAAGTAAAATAATGTTTAAACTTGTCTAATAGGCAGTACTTTTAGTTTCGTGAAGGAAGGAATGCCCTTTAATTAGCGAAGAAATGAGATAGATTCGTTGTTTCTTGCGGATAGTTTAAGTCGGGAAAATGGAAGAGAAAGTGAATGAAACAAAGAAAATCTTTATTTATTTTTTTTTTGAAAGGAAAATACATTCATTTCACAGAAGAAAATAAGTACAGCAAATGAGAAGGGAATGAACCCATCCACACAACAGTTTCAAGTCTCTCTAAAGTTAGTTTTGCTAGAGAGTGGGCTAAAGCATTACAGGATCTATGAGTATAATGAACACATACAGAGTGAAAAAATTTCAACATACTTTGCACCTCTGAAATAATCCAATATATCTCGGATCTACAGCCCTGGTTGTTGTTTACCAGCTTAACAACCTCTTGAGCATCTGATTCCACCACCAGCAAGTTTAAGATTGCACAATCAGCAATCTGCAGGCCCCAATCAATAGCTTCTGCCTCTGCATAAGCAGCTTCCCCAAAGTATTTTGATACCTTAATAGCAGCTGCAATCATATTCCCATTCTCATCTCGAATTACAGCCCTTAGGCCTGAGATTTGCTTCTCTGAGTTGGTAGCAGCATCCACGTTGACTTTGAAGTACCCTCTTTGGGGAGGATTCCAAGCCTTGCGGATCAAGCTTCGTTGATTGCCAATATGAGTAGCTGCTGGAATTTGGGTTCTTTGATAAGCTTCCATCACAGCTTCAGCCTTGGAAACAAGGATTTGAGGAATATCTTTTTTACCTTTAAAAAGCCAGCTATTCCTTGCATTCCATGTCATCCAGATAATCACCACCAGAGATTCTATATCAACTTTGCTTCTCTTTGAATTTAAATCCAGCAAAAAACTCATGATATCTTGATCACTACTACTCTTTAGGTCATCTGCAAATCTGGTGGTTTTCCAGATTTTCTTAGTAGCCTAGCAGCCTACTACAGCATGAAAGATAGTCTCCATTCCATTCTTGCAGAGCTGACACAAGGGTTCCCGAATAATCTTCCTCTTCTACAGATTTTCAGCTGATGGAAGAATGTTCTTTGTAGCCCTCCACACAAAAATTCTTATCTTCTCAGGCATAGTGAGCAACCAGATAAACTTCCATTGGCTGTTGGAATTTTCTAAACTTGATGGAGTGGCTGGAAGTTTCAGGCTCAAAACAATCTGATAATCACTCTTGACTGTGTATTGGCCTATCTTATCATAATGCCAAATAACTTCATCCCTCATTGGTCTTCTAGGGAGAGGGATCCTAACAATTGCTGACGCATCTATTTTGTCAAAAAAGCTGTAAATCAGTCTCTCATTCCAGCAATGCTCATCATCAATTAACTCAACAACTATTGCATCAGCTGGTAAATTTAGTCTGGCAATTGGTTTGAAGGAAGAGGGCCTGGGTAACCAATTCGACTTATGAACCAAAATGCTTTGACCATTTCCCACCCTCCATCTTGAACCTTGGGAAATAACTTGTCGGCCCCATAAGATGCTTCTCCATATGAAGGAGGGTTGGGAGCCGAGCCCAGCATTCAAAAACTCCTTGTTCTGGAAGTATCTAGCTTGTAAAATTCTTGCCACTAGGGAGTTTGGAAATTGCAAAATCCTCCAGCCTTGCTTTGCTATTAACGTTTGATTGAAGCTCAAAAAGTCCCTGAATCTCATACCTCCTTTGCACTTGAACTGACTTAGCTTATCCAATCTTGACCAATGAATATTCTTCTTGTCCTTCTTTGAGCCCCCCCAAAAGTTTGCTATTACTCTCTGAATATCATCACAAATGCCCAAGGGAATCTTAAAGACGCTCATTGCGTATGCAGGAATGTCCTGAGCTGCAGTCTTAATCAAGACCTCCTTACCCCCAAAGGAGAAGAATTTATGCTGCCAACTTGATACCTTGTTGTAAATCTTCAGCTTGATGTCATTAAAAAATTACTTCTCTTCCAATCATAGAAGGCAATCCTAAGTATCTTTTATGCCTTGAGACAATGTTGAGCTGAAAAATATTCTTAATTGTTGAAGCTTGCCCATCCTAGATGTTACCGCTGAGAAACATAGACGATTTCTCAAAGTTGAACAACTGACTAGAGGTTGTCGAGTAGCAGTCAAAGAACCTTTTTAAGTTTTGACAATCGGCAACCGACGCTCTCGTGAAGACCAAACTATCATCCGCAAACAAGAGATGAGAGATCTTTAAGTCCTTCCCAAATGACAGACCATGGATGAGCCTTTGTTGCTCCGCTTGCAGCAGCAGGGAAGAAAAAGCCTCTATACACATGATGAACAAGTACGGGGAAAGGGGGCAGCCTTGGCGTAAACCTCTCTGAGGTTGAATTACCTTGCTCACAGCACCACTAATAACAACTGAAAATGAAACGGAGCTTACACATCTCATAATTAGGTTGATCCAACCTTTCAAAAAACCGATAGACTCCATTGTGTGCTCTAAGAAATTCCATTCCAACTTGTCGTAAGCTTTACTGATATCAAGCTTCAGGGCCACTAATCCATTTTTTCTCCCTTTACAGTGCCTTATCTTATGGAGGCACTCATAGCCTATAATGATGTTGTCGGTAATCAACCGATCGGGAATGAAGGCACTTTGTAGTGGGGAGATAATTTTGTGCATAACATGCTTAAGTCTATTAGCTATGGCTTTAGTAACAATCCGATAAATGACATTGCATAGACTAATAGGCCTAAAGTCGGTAACTTTCCTAGGTTTCTCTTTTTTCGGAATTAAAGCAATGTAAGTGTGGTTGAGAGGGGCTATGGTACCTTGCTTATTGAGGATGTGAAGGCATGTAGAGATAACCCCTTGTTTAACCAAGTGCCAGTGCTTTTGATAAAACACTGCTGGCAAGCCATCGGGACCCGGAGCCTTGGTCGGGCACATTTGAGAAAGGGCTTCCACTACTTCGTCAGCTGTGAAAGGTGTCTTTAGCTTTTCATTCATCTCACTAGTAACTCTCCGAAAAATTTCAGAAAGAATAGCTGTTGTTTGAGCTTGGTTCGGTTTGGATGAAGTGAACAAATTTGAGAAATATTTGCAGAATTCATACTAACTTCCTTAGCTTTATCAATCCACCTTCCATCTTCATTTTCGATTCCCCAAATCCGGTTATTTTTTTTTCTTGATGAAGCCTTATGGTGAAAAAATTTTGTGTTTCTGTCCCCTTCTTTCAGCCAGTCAGCCCTTGAGCGTTGTTTCCTATACATTTCATCATTAGCTAGCATATTTTCGATTTTCCTTTCCACCTCTTTAATCGAATCCCCATTTTCATACTGCACTCTTCTTTGCTTGAGGCTTTGAAGTTGCTTCATTAGCTTCTCCAGCTTCTTTTGTCTACCTCTGAACTCTTCCTTACTCCACTGCAGTAGCCTGGACAAAGATTTCTTGGAAACCTTTTGAAATAGGTGCACAGGGTTCTCATTATTCCCGCTTCCTTGCTAGCTCCATTCCTCCTCAATAATCTCTTTACACGCATCGTAAGGGCTCAACATACCTTCGTAGTAGCTTTGAGTAGCCTGCCTTTTGTTATTGATTATCCCGTTACCCCTTTCTTGAACCTTCATCAATACTAAACAATGATCTGAAGTCCATGTGTCAATGTTGGTGGCTGTACAGTCCGAAAATATGTCCCTCCAAGTATTGTTACTCATAAATCTGTCAAGCCTTTCTTCAACGAAGCCAGGACCATACCTGCCATTACTCCAAGTAAAAAGGTACCCCTTGAATCCCACGTCCAGGAGGTCACAATCCCTCGAGGCCTCTCTAAAGTCATGGATTAAATTTGGATGTCTCTCATTTCCTCCACTCTTTCCACAAGGATGAAGGATTTCGTTAAAATCTCCGAAGTAAAGCCAGGGACTAGAAGATAAATCTGTTAGACGCCTCAGTAAAGTCAAAGTGTGCCGTTTTTGTCTCATTTCTGGGTGACCATAGACCCCTATGCACCGAACCTGTCTACCATTTTCCATCTGAATTTCAACATCGATATAGTGCTTGCTGAAAGATTTGACTTGCACATTCGTTTCGGAGTTCCAAAGCATAGCCAGACCACCTCCTCTACCGATACTACTTACAGCAAAGCAATTTTCATAATTAAGCTTATTGCACACCCCGTTCATTTGTGAGGTCATCAACTTTATTTCACATAAAAAAACAAGGTGAAGACCATGCATTTGGAGATTTTTCTTGAGAGCTAAAAACATTCGGGGATTCCCCAAACCCTGAATGTTCTAACTGAGAACTATCATGGCTTCCGGCGGGGCTGGCTGCCAGCCTCTACCGATCTCTCTTTTGTGATTGCAACTGTGAGTTCCATCTTTTCCATTTCCAATGGCTCCTAGTGCTGTTTAGTTATTGTTGCTGCTGAAGTAGTGTATTTCTTTGTTTCAGCTGGAGAAGGGCTAGCACCTCTACAGCTCTTTTGCTTCGGGCTTGGCCCTATTGCCTCATTGTTTGGTCTTTTTTGAGCACCTAATCCCAACTTGATTCCTCCTTCATTCTTTAAGGCACGAGTTTGCCTATTCCATTTCTTTCGATTAACCTGACTTTGAAAAACTCCCAACCCATCTTTTATTCTATCGGCCTCCGTTTCTTCATGAGTTAATTTGGTTGGGCTATTGAGAATAACTTTCGGGCCCATTATCTCCTTATGCATCTCAACCCCAGTTGCTTTCAAATTTTCCCTCACTTTTGTCACTTCATCTCTAGCTTGAATTCTCAGTTGTTTAGGAGCTGTTACATTGCCTGTAACCACTCTTTCCATTTTGTTCTCTACTTGCTTTTTAGCCGTCTACTTGCTTTTTAGCCGTCAGTTCTGTCCCTCCCTCCATTAAATGCTTCTCAATTACCCGTTGCACCTCGTTGTTGCTGTCATGCTCTTTAGTTTGACCCATTTCCTCCATATCAGGTTCTAACCTGTGTTTGATCATTCGGGTTCATCTGTTCTTGCTGGTATTGTTGCGACAGTTCATGATGCTCCGAGCTTACTGATTTCTCAGCTCTATCTCCTTCGTTTTGCCATCTCTCTTTGTTACGATATTTCTTTAGGCGTCCTCCAATTGTGATAGCTTTCATCCACATCCCAAAAGGAAAATCTTCTTTTGGTTGCCCCTGGTACTTGGAGCATTCCTTGTATTGGTGCCCAATGATACCACAACATAAGCAAAAGTCGGGCAACTGTTCATACACCACTGGCATTGGTATATCTGTTTCACCTTCTTGTTTGAGGAATAATATTTTCTTCAATGGTTGTGTTAAGTTGATAGTTATCCTTATTCTAGCAAGTTCCCTGATGCAATCTCCATTTTCGTCTGTCTCCACCTCTTCTACTTCACCAATCTTTCCCCCCAGCTCGTAGAGAAAATCCTTCTCCATACACACAATTGGAACATTGCGGATCTGCACCCTAAAAGAAACATAAGTAAATGATTGCTTGGAGATCTCTCCAATTCTTCTCGGCTCGATAAGGACAATCAAAGCTCTATCAAAGTGCCACGGGCCGCCCATTATTACTCTTCTTTTGTCTGCCTCAGCTGCAAACTTAAACATGAATATATTGCTTCCCAAGCTCTCATTTTTTACTTCTTTGAATGTTCGCCAGGCCTGTTGCAAAGCACTTTTGAGACTTTCTTTGTTGACACTTCTAGAAAGAAGAACTTTGCCAACCAGGCATCCTGCCAAAACTTCTCTTCTTTTTGCTTTCATATTTACTTCCACCGACATTTGGGGTCTGTCTTCCTCTCTTATTGTGATTGCTCTGCATTTGCAAATTAACTCCTCTGTATCCATGGATAAATTAATGCTCAGAGGGTAAGAATACTTTAAGCACCTAACCAACCTAACACTGAGTTATTAATACCCATTAACACCTCTTCACACTCCTTCGCTGCCTTCCTTCCAAAGCCCTAGCTAAAAGGCCTACTGGTAAAAACTAAATCACTCACTCTTGGAGTGACCATATGGGTCCTACAGCCCTTAAGAATGCTTCCATTCATGAAGCTCTATTCGCATGAGAGCTCTCGTGAAAGAAGAAGACTTTTCATGTACTGATGCAAGACAAGAAAATCTTTATTAGAAAGTCACAGAACGTAAAATACAAGGTAGAGGTCCTAACGTCAAATCAACTATCAGATGAGCCTTGTGGCAGTTTTTTATTGGATTAGTAGTGCAATGGAACCCATGGTTTTGCTAATGAGGCCACGTGGTGCATCACTCACAATAAGCAACCACGCTCACTTAAACAAACCCCCTAAGACTAATTACTAATTAATAATTTAATATACAATCTTTGGTACCAGCGCAATCTGTTATACCTTACTTGCTAGCATCGCATATATTTACAAAGATACAGCCTTGCATCTTGAACAACCTTCGGATATTCTTGACTCTTGAATCCAAATACTCCGCTGCACTTGAGTGTAGCCAATGAACAATACAAGAAAACATGCAATAGATGACGGGAAATAACCGTCATAAAAAGGGGTGCATGACAAACACTTCATAAAAAGGGGTGCATGACAAACACTTCATCTGTCATCTATGTTACTTTCATTAATGTATGACATAATATTCACTGTCATAAATTAACGATGGTATTTTATAGTCATATATCTGTCACATAATATTTTAATGTGAAAAAATAATTAAATTAAAATTTGAATTTATTTAAAATTTCACGCCAAATTTTTGAATTTTGGCGGGAAATTTTATTGTAATTGGTAAATTTTTTATTCAGTTTTTGCATGAAATTATGTTATCATTTGTAAATTTATTATTCATTTTTTGGCGGGAAATTCTTTATGACAGACCATATGATGGGAATTTCCCGTCATAAAGTTAATTTAAAAAAATGATTATAATTAATTTTTGTATTCATGTTTACAAATTTAATTAATTAATAAAAATGAGTATCATGAAAAAAATAAAGATAAAAATAATTAATATTAATTAACAATTAATATTAATTAGCATCCATTCATTCCAACAAGTTAATTTCAAACTAAATACATCTAGTATCTAATATTCTCATCACTACCAATACATATATAAGCAACATCCGAAATTTAAAAAAAAAAATTCATCCAGTTAAACTACAAGAACAGATTTCCAAATTCCAGCCACCAAGCCAATACATGCATCATTCCACACCACTGGCATAATGGCAGCAAGCCAATACATCTTTCCACACCAACAAAAACCTCCAACAACAATACATCTTTTAACTACACTTCACTGCTATTCTAGCCACTTACTCAACAACACTCCCAACACACATTTAGCAACAACCCAACATCTTCCAACCCAACATTTGTCCACACCACTGCTATATCTTCCAGCCACATACCCAGCAACCCTCCAACTGAAATCCAGCAAACCAATACCAATCTATTCGGAATCAATCAAAATACCCAATGGGGGTGCATACAATTCCTTTTTATCATTTCTGGACTTCCAGATATAGTTTTTGGCCAGCATATACTTGAAGTTCCAAAATGTTGTTCCAATTGATTGTATCACCTGCTTCCTACTTCTAGGATGAATAATGAAACGACCCTAGATAAGAGGAAGATTGTTTAAGTGACAGTTAATAAAAATTATGTTACATAAAAGTACATAATTGAAAAATGACAGCAAAAGGATTAAGTAGAATGCAATGGATTTTTAAGAATTACTAGAACAGATTTCCACAAATGCTCTTTTGTCTCCAGCGGAACCTTATGCTAGTCGGAATAGAGAATTGAAATTGATGTACGAGCTAATTCCCTAAAAAACGAAGCCAACTCAGTGGCTTCATTGCCTATTGGAACGCCCATTTCATTGTATTGTACCATAATCTTTCCCTTCTTTGTTTTAAGTCTTTTATTTTGCATAGCTCCCATATTTACACCTCTCCTAGAGTTACTACTTTCAGGAACATCAGCATCAGGAGAAACGAAATTAACACCATCCATCTCAGCACCATTAAAATCACCTCTATCCAAATCAGCACCATCATTATCACCTCCATCAAACTCAACACCATCCATCTAAGCACCATCAAAATGAGCCTCGTTTTCTGCATCTGCTAAATTATCTATCTCGGCAAATAAGTCGTTGTATTCATCTTCCAAATAAGCTTCCTGATCAGAAGCAACATCAGCCACTACATGTTTCCCTTAGCCATATTACTGCACCTGAAATAAGTAAATTAAATTGTATTAGTTAACTGATAATATAAAACTATATAACATTCAATCAGTTGCAAGAATAAAGTAGCTACAATAATTCATTATCATATTAGTTTGTAACATAGACTGAATAATTGAATAAACACTTACTAGGAAAAAGTTAATCAATTGGTAACCCAAATTCCTTATTTGCTATTTCGTGCATAGATTGCTCGGTCACCATTTGCGGAACGTAACAAATCATTAGTTGGGAATTCTCTGGTGAAGGGAGGATATTCTGTTACATTATTGACCTTATCTTCATTTATTTGATTAGGATTACTTCTACTAGGCATATGACGGACAATAGACCGCTTTGTTTGAATCTGATCGTTTACATAAAATACTTGTTTGGCTTGAGAAGCCAATATAAATGGATCAGATTAATATCCTAATCGGTTTAAGTCTATTAAGATGAATCCAAACTCATCCTTCTTCACGCAACTACTTTGAACCCAATCACACTTCAACGTAGGGACTTTCAACAAATGATAGTCAAGTACCTAAATTTCATCTATAACTCCATAATATGTCATATCACATATTTTAGAATCACCTACACTAACTCCACTATTTTGAGTTACTCGACTTGTGTCTCGATCTCGTGAAATAAAATGGAAACTATTAATGTCATAACCATTATGTTTAGTTACAAAAGGAAGAGGCTCATGCGATAACTATCGCAAAGTATCCGATATGTGATCACCCTTTTCAATCAAGTCATATACCTAACAAGACAAGGAAGAAAAGTAAACATCTTTATTAAGTGAAAAAAAAGTTGAGATTTCTTTGTGAAAATTAATTATATACATGCTGGAACCTTATCAGTTAGCCAATCGGCAAAGGTACGGTTGTGTTCCTCTTGCAACCATTTGTCATTTTGATGTGAATAACGTGTTTTAAGCCACTGCATTTGGTCACTAGACATCCAGAACATGAAAAAATTAGACTGAAAATTATAGAAATAAATTATATAGAATTGACTAGAAGAAATGCACCAAATTACCTAATGTATAATACCACCTCTTGCGTATTATGCAAGATATACAGGTGCGCTTGATCTAGTGAATGTGGAGGAATTTGTACCACTTTCTCACCAGATAATGGCTTATCTTTTGATAGGTTTTGCACATGTCCAAGTGGAACCCTAACTGTATTCATGTTTGACATGTATTTAGCACAAAATTCTAATGCTTCTTCCGCAATATAACTCTCCGCTATACAACTCTCAGGACAGTTGCGGTTCCAGACATAACTCTTGAGAGTTTTCATGTATCTCTTAAAAGGATACATCCATCGAAGGTAAATTGGGCCACATAATCTAACTTCATTAACTAAATGCACAGTCAAGTGTATCATCATGTCAAAGAAAGAGGGAGGAAAACATTTTCCTAACAAGCACAAAGTCACCACATGCTCTGCCTGTAATTTTTTCAATGTTGACACATCAACTACACTGGAACACAGCAAGTTAAAAAAGAAACACAGCCTGATCACAATTTCTTTAACATGCTTTGGCAGGACACACCGAATGGTAATAGGCAAAAGTTGTTGCATAAGAACATGGCAGTCATGTGACTTAAAGCACTGAAGTTTAAGGTCCTTCATTGACACAAGATTTTTTATGTTTGAGGAAAATCCAGCTGAAACCTTAATACTTTTTAAAGCTTTACAGAACATTGTTTTTTAAAGTTGGTCCTAATTTATTCCTAATTCTCATTTCCATAAGATCATTCCTTAACTTAAGACCATTTTTGGTCTTTCCCGAAATATGCAGCAGTGTTCTATATATGCTCTTACATACATTCTTTTCAATGTGCATAACATCTAATTGATGACATACAAGTAAATGCTTCCAATACTCTAAGTTATAGCATATGGATTTTTTTCCACCAAATGCGGTCATCATTGTCAGAACTTTTGCATTTTTTAAAGTTATTCTTCCCTTATTTATAATCAATAGACTCAACCAGTCGCAAAATACTCTCCCCATCCAATGATTTCGGGGCAAACTTTGTTTCTATTGTGTTGTCAAAGGCTTTCTCTTGGTCTCAAAATTCATGACCATGAGGAAGCCAACGACGGTGACCGATATATGCATTTTTACCACTGTGTTTAAATCTACATTTAGTAGTGTCTACTACACAATATGGACATGCATTATATCATTTAACAGTGCAACCAACTAGATTTTCATATGCCGGAAAGTCATTTATAGTCCATAATAACACAGCCCGCAAATTAAAGAACTCCTTCCTGTAGGCATCATAAGCCTCTACTCCAACTACCCACAAAGTTTATAAATCTTCTATCAAATGTGCTAAGTACACATCGATGTCGTTGCTCGGTTGTTGAGGACCAGAAGTCAGTAGGGACAACATCATGAATTTCTATTTCATACACAACCACGGAGGAAGATTATACATTATAAGAATAATTGGCCAACAACTATATGTACTACTAAGAGAGCTATGTGGATTTATTCCATCAGCCGCTAACCCAAGACGGAGATTTTTAGGATCTAATGCAAATGTAGGCCATTTGTTATCTACTAATTTCTATGATGGCGAGTCTGCCGGATGTCGGAGCTTACCATCATCGACTCTCTCATTTGCATGCCAAGTCAAGTCCTTAGTAGTTTCTGAGGACTGAAACATGCATTTAAATCTAGGTATGGGCGGAAAATACCATAAAACTTTAGCAGGAACCCCTTTCTTATATTGGTCAACACTACCATCCTTTTTTTTTTCCATATAGATAAACCACAACTAGGACAATCAGACAACCCTTCGTACTCTTTTCTGTAAAGTATGCAATCATTTGGGCAAGCATGTATTTTCAGATATTCTAAGCCTAAAGCGGACATTATCTTTTTGGCCTCATACATAGACACAAGAATTTCATTACTTTCAGGTAGCAACTTGGCTAGAAGACTTAATAACTCGGTAAAACTTGTGTCGGACCACCCAAATTTACCCTTTATATTGAACAAGCTAACCAAAGTGCCTAACTTAGTGAAATTTATGCATCCTGGGCACAAAGGCTTCTCAGCTTGTTCTAGAAGTTCTTTAAATACTTTAGGATTCGCAACACAATCCCTATAAGCATCGTTAACCATTACTGTGTTACCGTCATCATAGTGTATAAACTCAAATGGAACATCAACATCTACATCTACATCTACATTAGGAAGTGGTGTGTCATTGACATCTTCCCCATGCCAACTCCAGGTTGTGTAAGAAACATCAAAACCATGAAAATACAAATGTCTACGAACAACTTTATGTGTACGGAAGGATAAATTCATACATTTAGTACACGGACATTTAATGACGCTACTGCCTTCAGAATTACCAACAGCAAACTTCATAAATTCTTCAACCCCATCTTCATACTCACTTGACATTTTACTACAATGAACCTAAAACTTATCTATTTTCAGTTTCAATTAGTTCTAATCCTAACACATTAAGCACGTTACAAATAAATAAAATATCAGAATATATTGCCAATTCATCTACGCAAAGTACAAATTAACACCACTTTAAATACCCTTATTGCAACATAAACAAAACAATAAATTTTGACCCCACACAAGAGTTCTCCACGTAAATCTTATATTGTATGATTAGTGTATTCTTCATTTAATTTTTTTTGTTAATTTGTTGATTGACAAATTGCTTGGAGTGATCTTAGGAGGAAGTTCAATTTCTTTACAGTAGTATCAGAGCCATTGATTAAAATTTTGGTGTGGGCACTGTTCACATAAAACGGTACTATTCATGTATACAATACTGTTCACATATAGGGTATTGTTGACGTGAAGCAGTGGGAGCCAATCCAAATAGTCTGTAGTGAAGAGTAAAGGCTGATCTGCAAAGCAAATATGTCATGATTGAAAATTTCAAGTCTGGTGAAATTTGAAATAGAAAAATTCGATGGGAGAATTAACTTTGGCTTGTGGCAAGTTTAAGTCAAGGATGTGTTAATTCAATCTGGGTTACACAATGCATTGAAGGGAAAGCAATCCCCTGCTTCCGGTAGTGGCTCTGGAAAACTAATATAAGCGATGAAGATTGTGAAGAATTAGATGATAGAGCTGCAAGTGCCATACGACTGTGTCTAATAAAAAATATTCTTGTAAATGTAGGAAATATTCCTATAGCGAAAGAACTTTGGGAGAAGCTAGAAAAGTTATATCAAACAAAGAGCATCTCAAATGGATTGTACCTGAAGGAGGGATTTCACACACTGCGAATGACTGAAGGTACAAAAATTTCCGATCACTTCAGTGTTCTCAATGGTATTGTGCCAGAACTAGAAGCCATTGGAGTTAAAATTGAAGATGAGGACAAGGTGCTTTGGTTGCTTTGGTCACTTCCAAGTTCCTACAAACACAAGTTACCTACTTTGATGTACCGGAAGGAGACAACAGATCTTAAAGAAGTTACTAGTACTTTACTCTTAGAAGAAAGAAGACTGAGCGGTGAAAGTACTGAAACTACAGATGTCTCGACTTTGGCAGTTGTAGGGAATTGGAAGAAAGATAAATCTAAGAAGAAAGGAGTTTGCTGGGGGTGTGGACAATCGGGGCATTTAAAAAGAGATTGTTATAGTAGAAATGGAGCAAGATCGACAAGTGACTCCATATCAGATACTGATAGCATTGCTAGTGGTAAGTCTCTCATCATCGTAGGAGACAATGGTCCCTTGTAAAACAGATGACGACGACATCCTCATAGTATATCGTTAGTGCCATGAAAGGGAATGTGTTACTACTAGCGGGTTCACAAGATTTGCACACAAGGCATGGTTGGCATTGATGCAGGATGTGTGGTGGAATTTATGTCGATGGTTGATGAACTTCCAGGAAGGCATAAACTTCCAGGAAAGCCAACGTGGAAGTTGCACCATAAATTTCAGCAGGATATTTGACATGTGTCGATGTAAAATTCTTAGAATTGGTAATTAATTTTAAGTGGTATACTCTTTATGGTGGAGTGTGATAATTCTTTATGTGGAGAATTATGACTAAGGTGAAGACATTAAGTATGGTGTGAAGATTGATTGGTTCTCAATCAAATCTCCAAGTGGGAGAATGTGAAAAGTGGCAAGCTGGCACCGCCCTTCTAGATGGGGTGCCAGCTGATAAGAATCAATTTTAAATCAACCACAATCAAGACAATGACAACAAGGCAATCATGAACTCTACAAAAGGAAGGAATAAATTTTCTAGCTAAAGGCTTACCAAGTTCAAGACTTGACAACAACGGCTAGTATTAGTTTTAGCCTAAACTTTCTCAAATCACAATTTTCGTGGATATAATAGGAAACTCTCCTATGTCAAGCCATAACATAGTTCTAAAATACCTCCTTATCTTTGTATAAATTGTATAGGATCATGTAAAGAAAAAGTGTGAAAAAGAAATAATATTTTTCTTCAGCTATTTAATCTATATCAAATTATCTTTTACCAGTTGTTGATGCGAGATTCCGGTTCTCCTCGTTCTACGATCAGGATCTCTGCTCGATCAACTTCGTCACTACCAGGAGGTCTCCTCGCCAAGCTTCTTCTCCGGAGGTCCCTGCGTACACAGATAAGTCAGAGTACGCCGGTTGTTTTCCCGGCGCAAACCCTCCGACGCTCAAGTCAGATATGAAGGTTCGGGAAAAGCTTGCCACAGGTCTTATGGCGTTTCTTGTGGTTTTCTCCCCTTTTCTCAAGAATGCCAACCCTTTTACCTTCGTTGGCTACCTTTTTATAGGCTTCCTCTGAATCTCAGTCTTCCGCTCTTTTCGAGGCGGTATGGGCCTCCAACTGCTGCGTTATGGGCAAAACATGGGATCTAGCGTGTTACGCCACGGTTCAGGGGAAAGCGTGGCTGGCACGGCTCTGTGAGACCTTGCGTGTTACGCCACGGTTCTGGGGAAAGCGTGGCTGCCACGGTTCTGTGAGACCTGGCGTGTTACGTCGCGGTTCTGGGGAAAGCGCGGCTGTTGTGCCTAGATTCTCGTGCTGGAGAGCACGTCTTGCCAACTGCCGTCGACCGGGTCTCCTCGCCTCTCGATCTTTAGCCGGAATGGCCTCATGCCTTTTATAGGAATTGGCCTCGCGGACGACAACATCGTGGACGAGCAGGATGTTTCTGCTCCTGTTCTTCCACGCGCCAGGCTTTAACGGAACACACCGGTTCGCAGAACTCCGCCATCAGATGTCTGCTCGTCATTCCTGGTCCCTTCGACGCATTTGTCCCAAACAGTATCCCTCCCAAACACCAGTCATTATCAACATTCAAATATTTGAATGTTGACATTTAAATCTTTGAATGAAGAAATTTAAGAAAAAATATATTATTTTATAGCCATTTTTAGCTATAAAAGGGGAAGTTCTCCATAAGTTTCGAGCATCCCCAAAATCTATTTTCTTGTGAGAGAAAAAGAGATGAGGGATTTGTGAAGTTTTCTAGAATTTAGTGAGAAATTGGGTGTATTTGGAGCTTGGGTAAGAGAAATTATTTCTGAAAGTGTGATTGTAATAATTTTCCACATAGTGAATATTTTTTCTAGTTGTTTTTTTACAACGACCGTGGTTTTTCTCCGGATTTGGAGTTTTCCACATAAATCTTGTGTTGTGTGATTAGTGTATTCTCCATTTAATTTTTCTTGTTAATTTATTACTTCACAAATTGCTTGAAGTGATCTTGGGAGAAAGTTTAATTTCCTAACAACAAAGGCATCTAATCTAAAACTTTGTAATAATTAAAAAAAAAGAAAAGAAATGCGTAAATAAGAGAGTTGGCAGGTGCACGCCATACAAGAATTAATTTTCATCATCATCTTCCACCATATGTCGTGAGCAATGGAGGCTTTCCCTCACCATTACTAATACAAAAAAGGTGTCGACCTGTGTCACTCCCCCATCCAAGAAGTGAGCTAAAACTTATGAAACTCCAAAGCATTGTCTAAGCATAGCGCACAAACTACTTCCAGCATCTCCATTGACAAAATACTTGAAAAAAACAAGGCATGAGCTATTAGCCCACACACTTTTAAGCATAATGATTCTCATCACATCTCATTTATCCAAGAGGCCATGAAAACATGCTCAAAGATTCCAAAAGAAAATTGACATTTAAACACATAAGAATCAATCTCAAGAATCCATTTAAGTTTGGATTCAAGCCAAAACAATGCCAATCTCTGATCTATAAGACCAAACTTCAAAGTCTATAATTTCAACGATCAAATAACAAATGATGTACAAATAAAATTCATGAAAATCTGTAGAAACCTTTGGCGTTATTTTAGACCACGTAAAAAGGACAGGCCTTGTTCAATAATCCCTTTAGATTTTTAGGTTGGTTCAATTACTATACAAATTTGTTGATATAATCTAGACATGTAAAGCACCTAGAATACAACATTTTAGCTCAAATTAGTTACATGTATTACTATTTCTATGACCCAATATAGAGTTACAGAAAATTGGTTTATTGAGGGGAAACACCAACAACCTAAGCTTCTGATTTTCTTTAAAAATTCAATACTACTTAGAATATTATGAAAACTTCCAGAATATTATTAGACACATAAACGCACAACATATAAAATTTTCAAGCCATTTGGACAACTCTATAATAGGTTCTCACAGGATTGAACTAAACAAATCAAAAATGCCTTTTCAATTCACACAAAAACAGCTGAGCATTGGTGATTTATTAAAATTTAAACTGCTCAATATGTTGGGATGATAATTCCCAGAACATAATTACACATATAACTCTCTGATATCATTAAGCTAATGTTTCATAAGATCAAACACAAGTGAACAGTTCTCTCAAGGGGTTTGCGGCTAAAGCTGTAGAGTTTAATATCTCAAAATTTTGGCTCATTTCGACGCCATTAGATTATTCGTTTATAACACCAAACATGGTACATACACAGTTTCTGATAAATTCCAACAGCAACTGACCAATTTGATGAATCCATTATAAATCAACTATTAGTTCAATTCATTCCAAAATGTCCAGACTCCAAAGATACAATACTCAAAATTTCAAGCAAATCAAGCATCATTTAGTCATATTTCGAAACAATCAAAGTTATGATAACAGTCCACCAATCTTTAAATTTTCTGCAGAACCAATAAACTATTTATCTTCTTTTGAGTTCAATAATCAATTTTCTAACAAAATTAGACATGTAAAACCAATAACAACCTCACTTTTCAGTTTTGAAATAACAAAACATCAATTGCACAAAGTTACCTACCTAAATCACAAGCTTTAACTCCCAAGCCTCTTAATAAAGCTTTCTGTCCCTTCGCAAGTGTAACCCTGACATTACCAAAAAGGCTACCCAAAATCAAATAAAAAATAAAAAAAAGATAATCAATCACACTTCCATGAAACTGACCAAGTGACGAAGTGACAAATCCGTTCTCATCCGAACCGTAGCTAATTTAGAATAAATATGAAAATGAGAGAAGTCAGGATCATACGAGGGCACAGCCAAGGAAAACAAATCTAGCAATTAGGCATGAATTAAAAGTTAGATAATACTCTTACACATTATTATTGAAGGCATTCATTGCAAAGATTATAATTCATTACCAGTGAAAGAAAAGAAAATCTATTTGATTGTCTCATACATCTAGTTCTTTAACATTTTAAAGCAACGAGTATCTAAATTTTAAGAATCCCATTACAATTTCCTTTGCATTGATTCTCTACTTTGGTGATTCTACAGTACGCTCCATAGCGGAATTGAAGACAAGTGACACACGTTGCTCTTTGGTCATAAAATAATTGTCCTCCCGAGTTAGTAGATTTGCATCAATAACTTTCATAACTGAAATGGGTCGCAAATCATTAACCCAATGCTTCAATCTCATTTTTTTAGAAAACATTTCTGTGGAATATATGTTCTTCTCTAATTTTACGTGCAAGTAAGAATATCATTTTAAAAGGAACTGTAAATAGCTTCCCTAGTTTTGAGCAAAATATTTAGGTCATTTGACATATAATAAGGTCCATTTCTCAATCTACTAGTTTTGGTTGTCATAAAATGTGATATACGCATAAATTGATGGGTATATAACTAAATGCACTGAAACTTTCAATCCTTCTAAGTCCTACAAAATATTAATAATTTTCCACACATAAAGCAAAAGAACAATAATTAAATCACACTGACTTGATTATATAAATGAAAGTCCAGATTTTGCCTATAGAAAAAATATAAATATAATTAAACCTAAACAAATGGCAGAAATTTCTATGGAAAATTAAAGGGAGTTAAATTGCACAGTAACAAATCATATTAGAAATTGAATAAGATGCAGCAAACGAACCAAGCGTCAAATTTGTTCCCTTCCGAATCATAGCTAATTTAGAATGAATATTTGAAAGTGAGAGAAGGCAGGATCACATGCGGGCACAACAACCAAGGAAAGCAGACCTAGCATTGGCAAGAATTTAAAGTTAGATAATACTCACACACAAAATTATTAGAGTTATTCATTGCAAGGATTACAATTTGTTACCAGTGAAGGAAAATCAATTTGAGTGTCAAATGCGTCTACCCCTTAACATTTTTAAGCATTGAGTCTCTGATTTTTAGGAGTCTTGTTACAATTTGTTTTGCATTCATTCTCTGCTCTGGTGATTCTACAGTACACTTCATAGCCAAATTGAAGATAAATGACACACATTGCTCTTTGGTCGTAAAATGTTTGTCCTCCTGACTTAACAAATTTGTATCAACAACTTCCATAACTGAAATGGGTAGGAAGTCATTAACCCAACGCTTTAATGTCATTTCTCCAGAAAAAACTTCATCTGTGGGTTTCTTCCGGGTAAATGTTTCCATTAACATAATCCCAAAGCTGTAAACATCCCCATTTGTGGATACTCGTCCTTCTCTTCCATACTCTATGGATTGCAACAATTACATAGTAAGATAATATAATTTATAATATTATGTGTAAATGAAGATCGAAACAAATAACATATGAGAAAGTATTAAAGAAATAAAAAAATTATTATGTAACAAACCTGGTGCCATATAGCCTATGGTGGCAAGTGTTTGTGTTTGAGTCAAAGATTGATCTTCTTGGAGTAAGGGCTTTGCCATGCCAAAATCACTCAAACGAGCAACCATATTATCATCTAACAATACATTACTGGGCTTTAAGTCACAGTGAATTATTGGGACTGAATAACCAAAGTGTAGATATTCCAAAGCTGATGCAATATCTATCATTATGTTCAATCTTTGAAAAATATCCAAAATGTAGTTGCTCGAATACAAACACTTCTCCAGACTTCCATGAGGCATGTATTCTAATACCAATGCTTTAAAATCATCATTTGAGCAACTGCTAATGATTTTTATAAGGTTTCGATGGCGAATACGTTTCATCATGTCACATTCAATGTCAAAACTCTTAAATGCTCCTCTATATTGTAGGTCAAAAACCTTTACTGCAGCCTCCATCCCATCATGAATTCTTGCCTTGTAAACAGAGCCAAAACCTCCTCTGCCGATTAGATTGTTTTCACTAAATCCGTTTGTAGCTTGAAAAAGCTCTAGGTATGTAAACCTTTTCTGATTTGCTACTGATGACATATTAGCATCATTCAGCTGTGATTTCCCTCCCTTTCGATATTTTAAGATCAACAAAACCACTACCATCATAAATATAGTACTCAATGGCAAAACAATCCCTATGAGAAGATCATTTTTCCCTGATGTGTGGTTAGTTCTGCATGATAGGACTTGTAGATTGGGCATACCACACAATAATTCATTTCCCTTGAATGATTCAGCTGAGAAATTTCTAAAGGGTCCCTCTCTAGGAATCTCTCCTTCCAGATTATTGAAAGAGACATTTATTTCTTTGAGATCTAACAGCTTCTCCAAAGATATAGGAATAGTCCCAGAGAGATTATTATTGGATAAATTTAAGGATTTCAAGCTTATCAAATCACCAATGGAATTAGGAATCGAACCTTGTAATCTATTATATTCTAAAAAGAGATATTGTAGATCTTTTAGGCCTCCGATTTTTGTTGGGATAACACCTGAAAAATTATTCATCGACAAATCTAGTTGTATCAAAACATTGAAATTTCCAATCTTTAATGGGAGTGGACCAGTAAAAGAATTTGAAGACAAGTTAAGGTGCAAGATATCTTTAAGGTTCCATAAAGTTGAAGGAATAGAAGTTAACTGATTGGAGCCCAAATAAAGCTTCCTTAGATTGGTGAGATTGCCAGAGCATGCAGGGATGAACCCACAAAGCTTATTGCCGCCCAAGTCCAACTGAAACAGAGCAGCTAAACCACAAAGATTATCTGGGATTGATCCTTCCAATTGATTATCTTCCAAACTCAATAATTGAAGCTTTTTTAATTTGCCAAGAGCAATCGGAATTGATCCATTCAATTTGTTTCGGCCTAAATAAATTGCTATCAAGTTGGTCAAGTTGCTGATCTCTTCAGGAATGCTGCCACTAATGTTGCAATTGTGCATCTGAAAGTCTTCCATAGATTGAGAAAGATTGCCTATAGCCCTTGGAAGAATGCCACCTAGTGGATTATTATAGAAGCCAAAATACTCCAAATACTTACAATTTGACAACGAGGATAGAAAGCTCAATTTTGGAGTTGAAGATGTCAAATAATTGTCATTTAAACTAAGCCACTCAAGGTTTCTTAAGCTGCCAAATGTGTTTGGAATAAAACCCGAGAATGAGTTTTCTTCCAACCCTAGTGTGAAGAGCTTAGAAGCATTGAAGATGAAACTAGGAATTGTGCCACTAAAATTATTACCCCACAAGAGAAGTTCTTCAAGATTTGGAAGTCGGACGTCTACGTAAAAAAAAGTCTTCCCGAGAGTGAGTTACTATGAAGATAAAGTGATTTGAGTGTTGACACATTGAAGATTGCAGTTGGGACAACACCAACTAATTTGTTAAAACTAAACGCCATCCATTCCAGATTATGGAGATTACCGATTTCATATGGTATCTCACCTGTATTTTAAAAAAAAATAATTCAAATTTATTTTAAATAATAAATTATACACTTTTATATCATGAAATGAGTATTAGTAATTAAAATGATTAAATATGAGTTTAAGATTAATTATTATACATAGATAAAATGTTAATAAATTAATAAATTTTTTTCTTATTAATTAAATATAAATATTAATAATACCAGGATTCACGCCATTATTAAATAAAAAAATAAAGAAACTACTCATTTTAATATAAATTTGAATTAGTAATATAATATTTGTATGAACATCAGAATTTTTTTCAAACTAAATTTTTACTTTATTTTTCTATGTGCTACTACAGTGAATATATGAACTGATATCATGGTGGAAGAATATTGATTTCATGTGGTATCTTAATTGTATTTTGAACTAACTATATTTAAATTTGTTTCAGAGAATAAACAATACATAAAAACAAACTCAATTTTGGCTCCACTCATCCATCAATGCTTTAGTATGTTTTAAGGCGTATTTGGTATTGAAGTTAAGTAGCTCTAGTTTTTAAGGTACAATATTAAAATATTTGATAAACACTAAATGCGATTGTTTGGAACCAAAATTAATTTGATCCTTCATTATATGATATATATATATATATATATATATATATATATATATCTTAATACTTCCGAGAATTTATGATAGAAAATCTTACTAAAAGATCACATGTGTGGCGGAAAATAAAGGGCTAAGCTGGGGAATGATAATATTAATTATAGGCTTAATAATAATGTGTACTGTACTTCTCTATTCTTAACTATTATTTCAGTAAAATAACTTTTTTAGCCTATTTTTCATATCTATCACCTGAAATACCACCGAGGACCGGTTCTCAATTTATTCAATTGAAATGCTCAAACACTAAATTAAGGTAAAATATCACACTAACCTTCAAGATATTGTAACTTATAAGATTGCGCATCATTGATTAAGGTAAAATATTACACGAGTGGATATAACATGAACTATAGTAAGAAGCACATTGGAGTCTGTTAAACTAAAGATCTAACTTTTCAAGCTTGGTCAAGTTACTGTTTTCCTTTGGTATGGCTCTAGAGAAATCATTAAACCACAAAAGTAAGATTCGCAAATAGCTGCAATTTCCTAGGTCGGAGGGTATTTCGCCATAAAATATAATTTTGGACAAATAAAGCTCTTCCAAAAAAGGAATACTGTTGCAAAAATTTGCAGGGAGTTCAGCAGATAGTCTATTGACACTGAAATCAAGAACTTGTAAAGAAGACATTTTGAATTTGAAAGAGGGGAAAGAACCGGAGAATTGGTTATCACTGAGATCAAGCCGTTGCAGATGAAATAGATGGTACCGTTTAAGAAATTGTTTATTAATAGACCATCTGCTGTAACATAATTTATAAAATTTTGCATAATCTCATAGATTTCTAACAAATAACAAGATAATATTAAATAGTGAAAATGACATGACATATCCCTATAAGAGAATTTATAACGGGAGATGTAAAATTACGAAGAAGAGGAAGATTTCACATATGCATGTCGTTAGGGAAGTTACCTGTCAAGCTATTATCTGACAAATCCAAACTCGACAGAGAAGAAAGATTGAAGATTGATGAAGGAATGGTTCCAGTTAAGGAATTATTATCTAGCCATAACTTCTGTAATTCTGCAAGATTCCCCAGCTCCACCGGAATTTCTCCTAAAATCCAAGAGTAACAAATGCGTAAACTATTTTAATGTATTAACCAGCGAGCAAGAAGAAAAAAATGAAATAAAAAAACTTTTTGCCGGAAAAGAGATAAAAAAACAATTTATGAAAAAATAAATAAAGTTTTTGTCAAATGACGAGATAAGCAGAAACAAACATGCTCTAAGGCTAGGATTTAATCGAGTTTAGACTCTCCTTTTTGAAATCAAAACACTTTTTTTTCATGCCTAAATAAACGTCTGATCCTAACCGCCATTATCACAAACTGTTGCTTGTTTCTAACTTCTTCCGTACTACTTATTGCATCACTAACTTTTGAACTTTTGGTATAAACATGAGCAAAGAAGAACATTGCCAATTAATTCTTAATTCTTTTACAAATTTACATCATGGAATTAGATTAAAATTGGATGCGCTACTGTCATTAGTATTCTGCAATAACAATTGACAGTTGAAGTAGACAATATCAATTGAACACAATTTCTATTTGCAATCTCTGAAATTACTTTAACTTTTCAAACTTATAGATATTATTCCATCTCCTATTTCTCCATCTGATTTTTTACCCTAGAAAGACAATTAAAAAAAGACCAAAAAGAGGAAGAAAAGAAAAAGATCTAATCTGCTTAATAGATTATCAAATTTGTTAACTAATCACAAAATAGAAGAAAATGCAATAGAAAAGAGACACAGAAAAACTAACAAAGTGAAAGAAATAGAAGGTTCATGCTTGTTAGACGTTCTTTAATCTTAGAATTGTTAGCCTTAGATTTTTCATTAGGCAATGAAACGATGTGTTTTAATTTTAATAAGGAAAGTCTAAAATAATTTAAATCATAGACTCAGAAAGGCATAAACAACATGTGTCATGATCTTGTACAAAATTTAAGAAAGATTAGAATATGAGAGGATCCAATCCCTTTATCTATTATAATTTTCTGCTTATTCAAAGTTACTGTCAGCATTTATTATAAGGTTTCCAATTAAAATCCTTAAACAAAATTGATTTTCAAGCAAATAAACACCTGCTGTTCTAGGAACAAGCGCACCGTGGTCCAGGTAAAATACTAGGAGTGATAACTAGAAAAATGACATGAATATAAATCACACATACCTTGGAGTCTGTTTTGGTCAAGATATAAATACTTAAGCTTGGTGGAATTGCCGATTTCTTTCGGTATGTCTCCCGAGAAGTCATTGATCGACAAAGATAATGTTTGTAGATGTTTGCACCTTGATAAAGTCGATGGGATTTTGCCGTCAAAGTCGTTTTCGTCTAGAATGAGGATTTCCAGAAAAGGAAGGTTGTTGCAAATATTTACCGGGAGTTCACCTGGGAGTTCACCAAATAATATATTATATTCATTATTCAAAACGAATATTATCTTGTTAAGAAAACTTGCACAAGATGGAGGAAGGGGTTGGACCGGAGAGGGATTTATAGCTAAGACAAAGTGTTTGAAGTGAAGACGTATTCCCAAGTTGAGAAGGAATGATGCCTCTTAAGAAATCATTTGTTAGCGATGGCATCACCAACTATATAAAGATAAACAGTGATTTCATGTCAAATATTTTGTGTTGATGTCACAAATGCATATTATTAGCAAAGACTACCTGTCAAGTTATTAACTGACAAATCCAAATTCTATAGAGAAGAAAGATTGAAGATTGATGAAGGAATGGTTCCAGTTAAGAAATTTTTTGTAGCCATAACTCCTCTAAATCTGCAAGATTCTCGAGCTCCTCTGGAATTTCTCCTAAAATCCAAGAGTAACATATGCGTTAACTATTTTAACTTATTAACCGGCACTTGCCACTTAGGGGTGTCAAAAAAGCCCGCCCGGACCGGACCCGGCCAATCCAGTCCGGGCAAAACCCGGACATTTCCGGTCCCGGGTCCGGGTTCAACACAAAAAACCCGGAACCCGGACCGGACCCGGTTTTTTAATAAATTTTAAAAAAATAAATATATTATATATAAATATATAATTATGAATTTATGATATATTGGATGTTATTTAAATTTATTGTGTAATTATTGTGTTGTTGAATTTAATTTATTTATTTTATATATAGATTGAATGAGTTTAAGTTAGAAATTGGATGAATTTAGGTATTAAAAAGTAGATTGAAATAATTTTTATTTATCATTTGTGCAAAATTTGTATTGTTAATGTGTTATATATTTGTATTTGACTATTTTCTTTTTAAAATTTGAAATTGAATGAGTTTATTTGATTATTTTCTTTTTAAAAATTTGTATTGTTATAGAAATGAAAAAAAAAATTGAAGAAAAAAATTGAAAAAAAAAATTAAATTTATCACATGCGAGTTTAAAAAGCCCGGATCAAAACCCGGACCCGGAAGGTGCCGGGCTCAAGCCCGGACCGCACCCGGAAAAACCGGGTTTTAACTCGGGTCCGGGTTTGCATTTATCTCATCCGGTCCAGTCCCGGGCAACACCAAAACCCGGACCGGACCCGGATTTTGCCAAGCCTACCGGCACTCAAGAAGAAAAAAAGGAACTAAAAAAAGTTATTGCCCGAAAAGAAATAAAAAAACAATTTATGAAAACATAAATAAATAAAGTTTTTGTCAAACGACGAGATAAGCAGAACCAAACATGCTCTAAGGTAGGATTTAATCTAGTTTAGACTTTCCATTCCAAAATCAAAACGCTCGCTTTCATGCCTAATTAAACGTCTGAACTTACCGCCATTATCACAAATTGTTGCTTTTTTCTGACTTCTTCTTCTCTACTACCTATTATATCACTAACTTTTAAACTTTTGCCATAAACATGAGCAAAGAAGAAACATTGTAAATTAATTCTTAATTCTTTTACGAATTTATGTCATGGAATTAGATTAAAATTGGATGTGTTATTGTCATTGGTATTCTGCAATAACTATTGACAGATGAAGTAGACAATATCAATTGAACACAATTTCTATTTGCAATCTGTGAAAATAATTTTACTTTTCACACTTATAGATATTGTTCCATCATTCAAATTCTCCATCTGATTTTGGACCCTAGAAAGGCAATTAAAAAAATGAACAAAAAAAGAAAGTAAAGAAAAACATCTAATTTGCTTGATAGATTATCAAAATTTGTCGAGTGATCACAAAATAAAAGAAAATGCAATAGAAAAGAGAAAGAGAAAAACTAACAAAGTGAAAGAAATAGAAGGTTCATGCTTGTTAGACGTTCTTTAATCATAGAATTGTTAGCCTTAGATTTTTCATTAGGCAATGAAACGATGTGTTTTAATTTTAATAAGGAAAGTCTAAAATAATTTAAATCATAGACTCACAAAGGCATAAACAACTTGTGTCATTATTTTATACAAAATTTAAGAAAGATTAGAATATGAGAGGATCCAAATCCCTTTGTCTATTATAATTCTCTGCTTATTCAAAGTTACTGTCAACATTTATTATAAGGTTTCAATTAAAATGCTTAAACAAAATTGATTTTCAAGCAAATAAACACCTGCTATTCTAGGAACAAGCGCACCGTGGTCCAGGTAAAAGACTAGGAGTGATAACTAGAAAAATGACATGAATATAAATCACACATACCTTGGAGTCTGTTTTGGTCAAGATATAAATACTTAAGCTTGGTGGAATTGCCGATTTCTTTCGGTATGTCTCCCGAGAAGTCATTGATCGACAAAGATAATGTTTGTAGATGTTTGCACCTTGATAAAGTCGATGGGATTTTGCCGTCAAAGTCGTTTTCGTCTAGAATGAGGATTTCCAGAAAAGGAAGGTTGTTGCAAATATTTGCCGGGAGTTCACCTGGGAGTTCACCAAATAATATATTATATTCATTATTCAAAACGAATATTATCTTGTTAAGAAAACTTGCACAAGATGGAGGAAGGGGTTGGACCGGAGAGGGATTTATAGCTAAGACAAAGTGTTTGAAGTGAAGACGGATTCCCAAGTTGAGAAGGAATGATGCCTCTTAAGAAATCATTTGTTAGCGATGGCATCACCAATTATATAAAGATAAACAGTGATTTCATGTCAAATATTTTGTGTTGATGTCACAAATGCATATTATTAGCAAAGACTACCTGTCAAGTTATTAACTGACAAATCCAAATTCTATAGAGAAGAAAGATTGAAGATTGATGAAGGAATGGTTCCAGTTAAGAAATTTTTTGTAGCCATAACTCCTCTAAATCTGCAAGATTCTCGAGCTCCTCTGGAATTTCTCCTAAAATCCAAGAGTAACATATGCGTTAACTATTTTAACTTATTAACCGGCACTTGCCACTTAGGGGTGTCAAAAAAGCCCGCCCGGACCGGACCCGGCCAATCCAGTCCGGGCAAAACCCGGACATTTCCGGTCCCGGGTCCGGGTTCAACACAAAAAACCCGGAACCCGGACCGGACCCGGTTTTTTAATAAATTTTAAAAAAATAAATATATTATATATAAATATATAATTATGAATTTATGATATATTGGATGTTATTTAAATTTATTGTGTAATTATTGTGTTGTTGAATTTAATTTATTTATTTTATATATAGATTGAATGAGTTTAAGTTAGAAATTGGATGAATTTAGGTATTAAAAAGTAGATTGAAATAATTTTTATTTATCATTTGTGCAAAATTTGTATTGTTAATGTGTTATATATTTGTATTTGACTATTTTCTTTTTAAAATTTGAAATTGAATGAGTTTATTTGATTATTTTCTTTTTAAAAATTTGTATTGTTATAGAAATGAAAAAAAAAATTGAAGAAAAAAATTGAAAAAAAAAATTAAATTTATCACATGCGAGTTTAAAAAGCCCGGATCAAAACCCGGACCCGGAAGGTGCCGGGCTCAAGCCCGGACCGCACCCGGAAAAACCGGGTTTTAACTCGGGTCCGGGTTTGCATTTATCTCATCCGGTCCAGTCCCGGGCAACACCAAAACCCGGACCGGACCCGGATTTTGCCAAGCCTACCGGCACTCAAGAAGAAAAAAAGGAACTAAAAAAAGTTATTGCCCGAAAAGAAATAAAAAAACAATTTATGAAAACATAAATAAATAAAGTTTTTGTCAAACGACGAGATAAGCAGAACCAAACATGCTCTAAGGTAGGATTTAATCTAGTTTAGACTTTCCATTCCAAAATCAAAACGCTCGCTTTCATGCCTAATTAAACGTCTGAACTTACCGCCATTATCACAAATTGTTGCTTTTTTCTGACTTCTTCTTCTCTACTACCTATTATATCACTAACTTTTAAACTTTTGCCATAAACATGAGCAAAGAAGAAACATTGTAAATTAATTCTTAATTCTTTTACGAATTTATGTCATGGAATTAGATTAAAATTGGATGTGTTATTGTCATTGGTATTCTGCAATAACTATTGACAGATGAAGTAGACAATATCAATTGAACACAATTTCTATTTGCAATCTGTGAAAACAATTTTACTTTTCACACTTATAGATATTGTTCCATCATTCAAATTCTCCATCTGATTTTGGACCCTAGAAAGGCAATTAAAAAAATGAACAAAAAAAGAAAGTAAAGAAAAACATCTAATTTGCTTGATAGATTATCAAAATTTGTCGAGTGATCACAAAATAAAAGAAAATGCAATAGAAAAGAGAAAGAGAAAAACTAACAAAGTGAAAGAAATAGAAGGTTCATGCTTGTTAGACGTTCTTTAATCTTAGAATTGTTAGCCTTAGATTTTTCATTAGGCAATGAAACGATGTGTTTTAATTTTAATAAGGAAAGTCTAAAATAATTTAAATCATAGACTCACAAAGGCATAAACAACTTGTGTCATTATCTTATACAAAATTTAAGAAAGATTAGAATATGAGAGGATCCAAATCCCTTTGTCTATTATAATTCTCTGCTTATTCAAAGTTACTGTCAGTATTTATTATAAGGTTTCCAATTAAAATGCTTAAACTAAATTGATTTTCAAGCAAATAAACACCTGCTATTCTAGGAACAAGCGCACCGTGGTCCAGGTAAAATACTAGGAGTGATAACTAGAAAAATGACATGAATATAAATCACACATACCTTGGAGTCTGTTTTGGTCAAGATATAAATACTTAAGCTTGGTGGAATTGCCGATTTCTTTCGGTATGTCTCCCGAGAAGTCATTGATCGACAAAGATAATGTTTGTAGATGTTTGCACCTTGATAAAGTCGATGGGATTTTGCCGTCAAAGTCGTTTTCGTCTAGAATGAGGATTTCCAGAAAAGGAAGGTTGTTGCAAATATTTGCCGGGAGTTCACCTGGGAGTTCACCAAATAATATATTATATTCATTATTCAAAACGAATATTATCTTGTTAAGAAAACTTGCACAAGATGGAGGAAGGGGTTGGACCGGAGAGGGATTTATAGCTAAGACAAAGTGTTTGAAGTGAAGACGGATTCCCAAGTTGAGAAGGAATGATGCCTCTTAAGAAATCATTTGTTAGCGATGGCATCACCAATTATATAAAGATAAACAGTGATTTCATGTCAAATATTTTGTGTTGATGTCACCAATGCATATTATTAGCAAAGACTACCTGTCAAGTTATTAACTGAAAAATCCAAATTCGATAGAGAAGAAAGATTGAAGATTGATGAAGGAATGGTTCCAGTTAAGAAATTTTTTTGTAGCCATAACTCCTCTAAATCTGCAAGATTCTCGAGCTCCTCTGGAATTTCTCCTAAAATCCAAGAGTAACATATGCGTTAACTATTTTAACTTATTAACCGGCACTCAAGAAGAAAAAAAGGAACTAAAAAAAGTTATTGCCCGAAAAGAAATAAAAAAACAATTTATGAAAACATAAATAAATAAAGTTTTTGTCAAACGACGAGATAAGCAGAACCAAACATGCTCTAAGGTAGGATTTAATCTAGTTTAGACTTTCCATTCCAAAATCAAAACGCTCGCTTTCATGCCTAATTAAACGTCTGAACTTACCGCCATTATCACAAATTGTTGCTTTTTTCTGACTTCTTCTTCTCTACTACTTATTATATCACTAACTTTCAAACTTTTGCCATAAACATGAGCAAAGAAGAAACATTGTAAATTAATTCTTAATTCTTTTACGAATTTATGTCATGGAATTAGATTAAAATTGGATGTGTTATTGTCATTGGTATTCTGCAATAACTATTGACAGATGAAGTAGACAATATCAATTGAACACAATTTCTATTTGCAATCTGTGAAAACAATTTTACTTTTCACACTTATAGATATTGTTCCATCATTCAAATTCTCCATCTGATTTTGGACCCTAGAAAGGCAATTAAAAAAATGAACAAAAAAAGAAAGTAAAGAAAAACATCTAATTTGCTTGATAGATTATCAAAATTTGTCGAGTGATCACAAAATAAAAGAAAATGCAATAGAAAAGAGAAAGAGAAAAACTAACAAAGTGAAAGAAATAGAAGGTTCATGCTTGTTAGACGTTCTTTAATCATAGAATTGTTAGCCTTAGATTTTTCATTAGGCAATGAAACGATGTGTTTTAATTTTAATAAGGAAAGTCTAAAATAATTTAAATCATAGACTCACAAAGGCATAAACAACTTGTGTCATTATCTTATACAAAATTTAAGAAAGATTAGAATATGAGAGGATCCAAATCCCTTTGTCTATTATAATTCTCTGCTTATTCAAAGTTACTGTCAGTATTTATTATAAGGTTTCCAATTAAAATGCTTAAACTAAATTGATTTTCAAGCAAATAAACACCTGCTATTCTAGGAACAAGCGCACCGTGGTCCAGGTAAAATACTAGGAGTGATAACTAGAAAAATGACATGAATATAAATCACACATACCTTGGAGTCTGTTTTGGTCAAGATATAAATACTTAAGCTTGGTGGAATTGCCGATTTCTTTCGGTATGTCTCCCGAGAAGTCATTGATCGACAAAGATAATGTTTGTAGATGTTTGCACCTTGATAAAGTCGATGGGATTTTGCCGTCAAAGTCGTTTTCGTCTAGAATGAGGATTTCCAGAAAAGGAAGGTTGTTGCAAATATTTGCCGGGAGTTCACCTGGGAGTTCACCAAATAATATATTATATTCATTATTCAAAACGAATATTATCTTGTTAAGAAAACTTGCACAAGATGGAGGAAGGGGTTGGACCGGAGAGGGATTTATAGCTAAGACAAAGTGTTTGAAGTGAAGACGGATTCCCAAGTTGAGAAGGAATGATGCCTCTTAAGAAATCATTTGTTAGCGATGGCATCACCAATTATATAAAGATAAACAGTGATTTCATGTCAAATATTTTGTGTTGATGTCACAAATGCATATTATTAGCAAAGACTACCTGTCAAGTTATTAACTGAAAAATCCAAATTCGATAGGGAAGAAAGATTGAAGATTGATGAAGGAATGGTTCCAGTTAAGAAATTATTTTGTAGCCATAACTCCTCTAATTCTGCAAGATTCCCGAGCTCCTCTGGAATTTCTCCTAAAATCCATGAGTAACATATACGTTAACTATTTTAACTTATTATTAACCGGCGCTCAAGAAGAAAAAAATGAAATAAAAAAAGCTTTTGCCTGAAAAGAGATAAAAAAATTTACTCAATAGAATTAAATAATTATAGGCTGACAGGATTAATAAAAGTGAGACATTATTAATTTTCATCAATTAATTAACCTCATTGATCATACCTTGGAGTTGGTTCCCTCGAAAATATAACCCGATAAGCTTTGTCACGTTGCCAATTTCTTTTGGTATGGTCCCAGAAAAATCATTAAGCGATAAAGATATGTTTCGCAGCTGTTTGCAGTTTGATAAAGTGGATGGTATCTTGCCATGAAACATGTTACTTTTAAGAAATAGGGATTCCAAATTGGAAAGGCGATTGCAAAAATTTGGTGGGAGTTCGCCAAATAGTGTATTGTTTCTAAAATTAATAGAAAGTAAAGAAGACGTGTTGAAGATAGAGGCGGGAATGGAACCCGAAAACCGATTAAAACTGAGATCAAGTGTTTGAAGAGACGAAAGATTCCCAAGTTCAGAAGGGATAGTGCCTGTGAGATTTAACCTAGATATATTCAAGGCTGTGACTCTATGAGTACGGATATCACAAGTGATGCCCGTCCAATTACAGATAGAGCTACTTGTGTTCCAATTTCTAGCCAAGAAATTGGCTGGATCATCAGTTACATGACCTTTCAGGGAAAGAAGGGCTTGTTGGTCTGTGGTAATACTTGTAGTGTTGGCTGATGCAATCATGAAGGAAAGAATCAAGCAATGGAGTAAGAGAAATCTGTTCATCATCCGGGCAGAAGGCATTCTTTCCATGAGACTAGAATATTTAAATTGTAAGTGTGTGCTTAATTGGATTGATAATGCAAGAACACTCATAGCTGCTTCCAAGTATATATAATGAAACCGAAATTTCGAAGAAGCAGCAAGAAAGAAAATAGAGGAGTGAAAAGACTATGCTCATAACTTGTTGAAAGGTGCAAAATTTTATGTGGACCCGCTGCGTCAAGCCAGTCCTTCAGGTCCACACTCAGGATGATTGCAGTAAGTTTTGTTTTCCTTTATAATCATCCTATTAATTTATCGCAAAATAGTTCTACTCATTAAAAAAGAAAAATTATTCTCCATATATAGTAACAGGACATATAATGCTCCTAGAAAAAAAAATTATATTTCTATATGCTTTTTTTTCTGAATTTGAGATAATTTACGAACTGGTGGTGTCACTTTCATCAAAGTATTGGCGTTGGGTAATAAAGTTCTTCACGGGTCAATGAGGACGTCATAAGTTGACGACAAATTGCCTAAGTCAATGAAAGAAGAGACAATGAAACCGATTATTATTTTTATATAAGTATTCATATTCATTGAAGGAATTTAACAGTTCTCAATGGAACAATAGATGTTTGAGTGTTTTTGCTATTGGTATGATCATTTAAGGATTTACAAGTGCCAATAAAAATATAACCAAAAAGGAAAAAATATGTGGCTTCAATTGTATTTGTGAGGGACACTCATTTCTGATCTTTAACTTGAATTGGTTTTTTTTCCCTCCAAATTATGAATATCTCATGTGGAAATTGGAAATTGTTATCACCTATGATTGGCTAATATGGAAATTCTCTTTGAGCAATATATAATTCTCTTTTAAGAAGAAGAAGTTAGTGGCCTGTTAATTATGTGTGCTTTATGGGTTACAATTAGCACTATTTTCATTTCACTTTTATTAGGGATGATGACAGAACTAAATTTTTAAAATTTTCTCCGGAAAAAATAAATGTTTACAAAGGCGTCATGTGCATGCAATCCTACAGAATTTCGTAACTAATAATAAACTTGCAAGAGATTGAGATTGAACGATGATGAAATACAGAGCAAATGCAAGAGCAAAAGAAAGAAAACTCGTTTTCAAAAAAAAAAATAATAATAATGTTTATATTACTTTTATTTGCGAAAATTTTCAAAACATAATAGTTAATTCATAAATACAGATTAATTTGTCAGATGTGTAATATAATTTTCGGGGAACGCGTTGCATTAAGTCACTCCTTCAGGTTCACTCCGAATCACTAGATATTTTACTCTCTTCTTATTATGTGGATCCAATCAAAACCTTCAACTTTTGGGATTCAGCCATCGGATTTAATGAAAAAGTTGTTCAATGGCAAGAGCTTTGTTTATATGGTTTAGTTCTTATATTTTAATTTAGGAGTTTATTTAATTTTTATATATTGAAAAATACTTCAAAATACTTCTCTTATTAAATATATTAGGTTCCAGCCTTTAATATTTTAGTTTTAATGGTAATACCTTACAATAACAATCTTGGAGATATTAATGAAAAAATTTAATTCATCAAATTAGCCTAAAAAATAAAAATTAAAGAAAATTTTATGTTATTATTTTACTTTTAGAATTAATTTGATAAATTAAATTTTTGTATACAATTATTAGTAAGATTATTGTAATGATACTAAATATTACTTTCAGTTAGTTGATATTAATTTATTTAAAAATAGTTATTTGTCAGATTCTAGTTAAAGTACAAAAAATATT
>NW_006262274.1:5001794-5023388 GCF_000493195.1 Citrus x clementina
AAAGTAAAGATAATAATATAATATATTTAATAATAATAGTATATTGAAGTACTTTTTAAAATATAAGAATTAAATGAGTATTTAAATCAAAATACAAAAACTAAACAAGCATTTACTTGATAAAAAATCATAAAAGTTGAATGTTTCAAAATTTTGACACCCAAGACTACCTATTAAAAGAGGTCATGAGAATTAAAACGTTATCACAGAGACATGCTGAGATATTCCTATTTTCAAATTTAATTTGATACGCATAAGAGATAGCGATGGTGAGAGTGGGACTGCCCACTTGGAATTTAAATTTAATTGCACGGTCCCATTCTCTCTCTCATATTTTTCGTATTCTCTTTCAAGAAGAATAAATTAGCGGCTCATTGAATAGTGTTTATGCGTGCTTTATGGGTTATAACATTTTTGTCGATCCTTAGCTCGACTCAAAAGTCATGAATTGCAAAGCCAGTGTAACAGAAGACAATCGGGTAATGACTAATTAAGTATTTATGATGAAGTGACACTCGCAAGTGCTTCTAAGTATTTATGATGAAACCTAAATTTCTCTCCACGTGAAAGAGAAAAATCAGAAAATAGAGGAGAGAAATTAAAGCGAGAAAAGATTCCTCTCCACGTGACAACAAACGTTGAAATGTTTTTGCTATTCGTTTGATGCTTCGAGGATTCACAGGTGCCGATAAGTCCAACAAAACTCCGCGGCTTGAATTGTATTTGTTAGGGGCACTCGTTTCTGATCTTTTAACTTGAATTAGTTTTTGTCGATCTCGCTGCAAAAATTATCTTCGAAGATGAAGAAATCAGTGGCCCGTCGGTTAATTGTGCGTGCTTTATGGGTTATAACATTTTTGTCAATAGTCAACCCAACTCAGAAATTACGTGTTGCGAAGTCAATGAAAGAGAAGTCAAAAGTCAATGAAAGCAAAGACGACAAGACATTGATTAATCATAGTCCCATTGGGATTATAGTAGAAATTTAATAAATTTTGTAAAAATTACTTATTTCATAATTTTTTCTATTTTATGCAGTTTTTTAAAATAAGATAAGGTTTATTTTTCATAAACAACTTAAAATAAGCCAATCACAGTTTTTGAAAGTTCTTATTAAAACTTTAATAATTTGACAAAAAATATAATTATGTCTTATTTACCATATACTCTAATATATAAGTCATTAAATATCATATTAGCATTACAATTTACCGCCGCAACTAATGTGTGTTCTCTCCAATATCAAAGTTTTGATTTTGCAAGTTCATATTTTTATATTTTAATTTTGTTTTCTATTATAAAATTAATGAGACTTGTATATGATTACTTAAATTTTTTTTTTTTGAATTATGAACAAGTTCATGTGAAAGTTAACCATGACTCTTAAAATCAATTTCATAACCATGACTTTTAACGTTCAATCTATTTATATTTTTTCTATAGTCATGGTGTTCATTACAACAAGTTGATTCTCTACTTTTAAAAGTCTCGTTACAATTTTCTTTGTATTGATTCTCTGTTTTGGTGATTCCACGGTACACTCCAGAGCTAAATTGAAGACAAATGACATGCATTGCTCTTTGGTCATAAAATGTTTGTATTCCTAATACAGCAAATTTGCACCAACAACTTTCATAACTGAATTGGGTAGCAAATCATTAGCCTAATGCTTTAATGTCATTTCTCCATAAATATTTCATTTGTAGGTTTCTTCCCACTGAATGTTTCCATTATCATAATCTCAAAGCTATAAACATCCCTCATTTGTGGATGCTTGTCCTTCTCTTCCATATTCTATGGATTTCAACAATTAGATAGTAAGATAAAATAAATTACAATAATATGCTCAAATGAAGATCATAAGAAATAAATAACATATCAGAAAGTATTAAAGAAATAAAAAAAAATTAATGTGGAGCAGACCTGGTGCCATATAGCCTATGGTGGAAAGTGTTTGTGGTTGAGTTACTAATTGATCTTCTCCGAATAAGACCTTTGTCATGCCAAAATCACTCAAATGAAAAACCATATTATCGTCTAGCAATACATTACTCAGCTTTAAATCACAGTGCATTATTGGTGCTAATACATTACTCAACTTTAAATCATAGTTAATTATAGGTGTTGTATGACCAAAGTGTAGATATTCCAAAACTAATGCAACATCTATCATTATGTTTAATCTTTGAAAAATATCCAAAATGTATTACCCGACACGAACATGACATAAATAAATGGGTATAGGTCGTTAAATTTAACACGATTATTAAACGGGTCAGGTCTAGGTCAACACGATTTTTTTCCGTGTCGGGTTAAGATTAAAATTCTTGACCCATTTACTCGATCAATGACTTGATTATATTTTCTATTTTAAAATAATTTACATATTCTTATCATTAAAACTCAAATATTAGTAATAATTTTCTTTTTTTTATTCTTTAAAAGGATGAATATAAACACAGTGTTTTATTTATAAAATTTTAAATACATTTAGAGCTTCAATAGTGTAAATGTGTAAAAATTGATAGACATGTATATTTTATAATATTGATATATAATATTATATATATATATATATATATATATAATTAAAACCTCAATAGTGTAAATGAGTAATATATTGGTATATATGTATATTTTATAATATCGATAAATTATGTATGTATGTATGTATGTACATACGTATGTATGATAATGTGTAAATATTTGATGTAACTTTTATTCAATATATAGATATTAAACGGGTTATTGGGTAACCCGATTATTTTTCCGTGTTAGGTTTGGGTCTCAATATTTTGACACGATTATTAAATGGGTCGGGTTTGGGTCGACTTAAATTTGACACGACACGAAGCTAACACGACACAAACACGACCCGATGACCCGTTTTGCCAGCTCTAGTTGCTTGTATACAAACACTTACCCAGACTTGTATGAGGCATGTATTTTAATACCAACGCTTTAAAACCATCATTTGAACAACTGCTAATGATTTTGATAAGGTTTTGATGGCAAATACTTGTTATCATATCGCATTCAACATCAAGACTCTTAAATGCTCCTCCATAGGAATCTCTTCTTCTCGCATATTGAAAGAAGAATTTTTATTTTTGAGATTTTAAAGTTCTTCTAATGATATAAGAGTAGCCTCAGAAAAATTATTATTGGATAAATCCAAGGATTTCAAGCTTATCAAATCATCAATAGAATCAAGAATTGAGCCTTGAAATATATTATATTCGAAAAAGAGGTATTGTACATCTTTTAGGTCTCTAATTATAGTTGGGATAACACCTGAAAAATTATTCATCAACAAATTTATTCTTCACAAAACCTTCAAATTTCCAATCTCTAAAGGAAGTGGACCAGTAAAAACATTTAAAGACAAGGTCCAATATGTCTTCCATAAAGTTGAAGGAATAGAAGTCAACTCATTGAAGCCCAAATAAGGGTTGTCCCCCCCCCCCCCCCCCGCGCGACCCCGCGCACCAAATAGAGGTTCCTTAGAGAAGTGAGATTGCTGAAGCACGTAGGGATGGATCCTGAAAGTTTATTGCCGTTTAAGTCCAGCTGAAATAAGGCAGTCAAACGACATCAAATGTCTGGAATTGATCCTTCCAATTGATTATCTTGAAAACTCAATAATCGAATATTTTTTAATTTGCGGAGAGTAATCAGAATTGACGCATTCGATTTATCGCCTTTTAAATAAGTTGCTATTAAGTTGGTCAAGCTGTTGATCTCCTCAGGAACGCCGCCACTAATATTACAGTTGAACAACGATAAGACTTTCAAAGATTGATAAAGAACAAAAAAAGGAAAGAAAAGAAAAGCATCTAGCATGCTTGATTTGTTATCAAAGTTTGTTGAGTGAACACGAAATAGAGGAAAATGCAATAGGAAAGAGAAAAAGAAAGAGGGGCAGAGTGAAAGAAATTGGAGGTTAAAGCTTATTGGACATCCGTTAATCTTAGAGTTATTAAACTTAGAGGCAATAAGACAATGTGTTCTAATTTTAATAAGGAAAGTCTAAAATAAATTAAATCCAAGTCTTAGAAAGACTTAAATGACGTGATGTCATGATCTTATACAAAACTTAGAAAATATTAGATTAGGAGAAGATCCAAACCTCTTTTATCTATTATATTTCTCTTCTCAAATACTAAAAAAAAAAAAGATTCAAAATTATTATCAACATTTATTTCAAGGTTCACAATTGAAATGCTTAAACACAATTAATTTTCGAGCAAATAAATATTTTCTAATCTTTATATCAACCTTCCTGTTATTCTAGGAATGAGCATTAGTGGTCAAGGTGAAATACTACGAGTAATCTTGATCATCATCCGGGCAGAAGGAATTCTTTCCATGAGACTAGAGTATTTAGATTTTAAGTGTGCGCTTAATTGGATTGATACAAAGATTAGAAAGAAAATATCATCATCCGGGCAAGAACACTCATAAATTGTCGAAAGGTGCAATCATTTTATGTGAAGCCAGTCCGCAGGTCCACATTCAGAACACTTGTTGATAATCCTAATGAATGATTCTTGTAAGTTTTGCTTTCTTTTATAATCATCATATTAATTTATTCCCTATGATCAGACTTCTAACATCATAAGTTTTATACAAATTTCTAATAATGAATTTCATAATTATGATAGAAATTTTCTTCTCGTGAGTTTGGAACATCTACGATTAAAGGATATAATATTAAGTTTTAGTATTTACAGACTCAAGACGAGATTATTAATTTGATTAAATAGATTAAATTATTAAGTTAAATTCTTAAATTTGTAGGAGTGAAAAATTAAAAAAAAAAAAGAACTCTATTTTTATATGTGATTGTGATAGTATCACAAAATATTTCTACCCTTTCAAAAATTTCTAAAATTTTCTTATAGTAACATGACATATATAAATGTTGCATTTCTTGAAACTCAAATTTTTTGGATAAATTGAAATTATATTTATCTTTTTTCTTTTATTACTAATCCTGAAAATTATTCAAACAAGCCTGTGATATCACATTCAAGAAAATTCTTGGCGTGTCAATGAGGACGTCACAAGTTGTCAGAAAATTATCCAAATCAATACTGAATGCTTTTTATATAAATAATCATTTTCATTGGAAGAATTTAACAGTGCTCAATGGAATGCAAACATAGCATGTGCTTGGTATTAGATGATGAGGATTCATATATATATATATATATATATATATGAAAGGAATTGAAATCTATTGCAAATAGATGTAAGCAATTAAAACTCTAGAATTAACAATTTAATTAATTTTCAAAAATAATGTTCACAGTTATTGTTCATCTGCATAAAAAATATTAATTTTCCAAAAACACAATAAATCACAGAAAATAAATGACACGGAGATTTTTACGTGGCTCAGATTAATCAATCCAACATTCACGAGGCCACACCCAGATAAAAAACAATTCATTAAGTTGAGATGTTACAACCTATGAATTACCAAACTTAAGACTTTCACTTATAATTTATCACTATACAGTTTACTCAATCTTAGACTAGATATGCTTCTCTTGAATAATTGCTACCTCTCTTGATCAACGATCCTCAAAACACTTCGCAAAGTGATAAATAGCAATTCTTCAATTCTTCAATGTCTAGTGGTCCAAGATCCACATAGACTCTCCACAGAGATGAAAAGAAGATAAGAAAATAAATCAACACAACTTTATGCACCAAATACGGATTCTCTAGGAAGGAGGCCGAATTTTGGTTTTCTGCTTTATGCTCAATGTTGTGCACCTTCAATTGTGAAATACCTCTCTTTATATAGGCACTAGAGTTTCACAAAAATAACAAGTCTTAAAAGACTTGAATTCTTTCCAAATAAGAGTTTCTTTCCTCTTATAATTTTTATAAATCTAAATAGAAATAAATCTGATCTTCTTGCCTTTTTTATCTCCTAAGAAATATCTAGAGTATTTAATAAACTTCATGTTTAAACCAATTCCATCATTAATTGACTTGCTAAATTAGACATCTAATTAAATTAGGAAACAAATATTCTTAATAAATTAAAATCTCACCAAATTAGGGAATTAATAAATTAATTCCTACTACAAGATATGCAATAAATAATATTCCAATTTAACTAAACTTGCCATAAGATGTTAATTATATAAATAATGAACTTAACAATATATATATATATATATATATATATATATATATATATATATATATATATATATTCACTCTCTACAAATTGAGTAGCTGCTTATACTTTGTACAATGTTAATGTTGTCTATTAAGAAGTAATAGTTAATGTGACATTGGCATTGGTAATAGGTAGACCGTGTCGTTAAGTCAATCCTTCAGGCCTTCACCAAAAGCCTAGGGCTAAAACGAAGGAGAAAAGGAAATGCAAGCTGCAAAGCATTGGTTGGTATAATTTAACTTGTTGAAAAAGACTGAAGCAATAATTTTAGGCCCGGACACCTTGCATTAAGATGAAGACGCGAAGGACTGGCTTAATGCAGAGGGACACTCATTTATGATCTTTATCTTGAATTGGTCTCGCTGCAAAAATTCTCTTTCAACTTTCAAGAAGAAAAAATTAGTGGCCCATTAATCAATATTTATGCGTGTTGAATGGGTTATAACATTTTTGTCAAGGGAAGAAAAGACAATCGGACAATGATTGATTAATAATAGAGTGACCCTAAACGGATTATTTAATTATACCACAGAGGCAAATGTTACTAATTCAATCCAGTTTATTATTTATTATGATGATTATTAGTTTGGATGAAAAGTAAAATAATTCTTTACGTGTCAAATGGGTGGTACTTTCTTGGCAAACATTTTACTACTACCTAGACTAATTATTTATTAGTTTACAATCTTTAGTCGAGTACCATTTTAATCGTTTGATGTAATGCCTAATTTGAAGTTAATCCTTTAATTTTTTATCTCATGGTCAAAATATCCTGTTATGCTCTTTGAATTTTACATAACTTCCTTTCCTAGTTATTTGATTTCCGTTATATTTGTATACCGAATTCAAGTTGTGGGGAAGAAACAGTTAAGAATTACAATTGAAGAAAAGGGAAAGAATGGATTTTGCAAGCAGAAGACTGTTCACTAGTCCCAAGAACAGAAACTGAATCAACTCAATTAGTTGACTCAGGACAGATTTTCACCGGAAGAAACATAGGGGGCTTTTTTTTCCCCAAAAAAAAGGGGAAATTCGGAAAGACAAATGAACTAGAGATAGATTAAGTCAATAAAAAACTGTAGCTTAGTTGACCAGAAACTGAATCAACTCACTTAGTTGACCAGAAAATTCGGAATGACTAATGAACTTTATAGATGGAATAAGTCAATAAAAGACTGTAACTTGTCTTCGTTGTGGGATCTTGATTGATATATACATCTTGTATCTGATGGTTGAAGAACTTAATTCAGAACTATAAAATTAAATGTGTTTAGTTGGTTGTTAGCTTTGGAGCAATAATAAAGAGTGAGAATATTATATGAGTTGGGTTTCATAAATTCACAAGTAGCTGGTGAATGATTTAATAAAACAAACAGCCAACAAAAATGACAAAGTGTATTAAGTCGACAATAGGGAAGATTTTTTTTTTTTTCAAATGTGAGTTTATTAGTCAAAAGTATATTAAGTCTAATAATTGAAGAAAATTGACATATGTTTTACCTTTCTTTTCTAATTTTTTAATCTGTTGACATGTGTTTTACCTTTCTTTTCTAATTTTTTAATCTATTTCTTAATTTACTTTCTTACTAGAGTCCTATTTTAGCTTTATTTTATTATTTAAAAATTGAATTATTATCATATTTGCTCTCCTAAACTTTAGGCTCCATTTTAATATATAGTTCCACTATAAATTTAATTTTTATTTATTTTCTTGTTTAAAATGAAGGATTTTAATATTTGTCAATCATTTACCATCAAATCTTACTCGAATTTAGCCCCATTGAGATTTAGTGAAGGATTATTCTCTATTTTGAAAGTTAAATTTTCATCAATAACTTATTTGCTTAATGATTTCTACTTGAAAGAAATTATTCAACACAATTTTTGTTTATTTCCGATTAAAACACAATTTCTTATTCTTCATAATCTCTCAAAACTAAGAGTCGGTTTGGTGATGTTGCATCTTTTAAAATAATTGTTGTTTATTATTCTGTAGAATTATTTAACTACGAAGAGAATCAATTAAATGTTTATTAAATTTTATTTTTAAAAATATTGTGAATTTTAAACTCAATCATATGTGTTTGGTAAACCTCAGTGTTAAATTGCTATAAGAATACAAATGACTAAAATAGATATAATGCTAAACAAAATTTACTTGCCCATTTATATACATGTATATATAATATATTTCTGTTGCGTTATAGATAATAATTGCCAACTTATAGATATATTTATATTTTATTAATTTTAATTCTTTAATTTTGTTATCTCAATATAAATGGTAATAATAATAATCTTTTAAATTTTAATAATTTTATTTCCTAATTAAATAAGAATAATTTTATATAGGGAATTTTACGTATTGGATCTACAAATTGGACGCAAATCCATATTGGACCCACGATTTTACAGATTATAGATTTTCAATCTGATCCAATCCATAGATTAGTCAATGTAATCCAAATCAAATCCATACATCTGAGATCAAATGCGGATTTGCCACAATCCACATTCAATCCAATCTTTTGCGGATTCGATGTGGATTGAAAATTTTACGTCATATCCAATCCTTAAAGTAATTAAATAAAAAATCTAATACAAAAATAATTTTACTATTGATCAAATTCAAAATTTAACAAGACCTAAATAAATTAATAGTTTTAATATGTATTCAGGAATGTTATGTTAATAGGATCTTTATGTCCTTATCCAGCATATATTAATTCAACCAACATATGTATAAAAAAAAAAAAAAATTGGAAGCCATATAACCATTTCAACCTTACTCCACATTTACTTCTACCTTGGTCGAAGTGGTGGCCTGCTGCCCGGTTCAAGCCCCCACAAAAGCATTGTGGGGGCTAAATATTCTTAATATCTATAAATTCTTCTCCCTTACGAAATGCGAATGGAATGAAGACATCCCTCTTTTGTGAGGGGTTATTTGTCTGGGCATGTACTTCATATATTTCAATGTAATAATATAAGTCCCAATTATGTATATCTGATTGTAAATATCAGTGTAATATATCTGCTATAACAGCAGTTGTTGTAAATATTTGTGTAATGCAGTAATATGATGTGTAATCAGTATTAAAAAAAAAAAACCTTACTCCACATCTCTCTTAAATAAAGCTATGTAAAAATTGGAGTAATATGTGCTAGACTGCTCTTTCATCTAAAGATGTCATTCAAAGTTTCAAACTTTAATACACCAAAAAGAATACAATATCCAGATATATTTATATCAATACATGAAAATTAACTAAAATTTTAGAGTTAATAAATACAAAAGTTGACACTTAAGAGCTTAGATGATTGTTGTCAATGTCCACCTCTAACTAAATTTTAACTTATTCATTCACTAATAGTACCACATTTATAAATTTTAAAATTATATATATATAATATATGTGAGTATATATATGAAATTGTATAAAAGATAAAACTTTCTCAAGATTAGATTTCACTAAAAATATGTATAGGATTGGGTCATTTTATGAAACTTATTTTAAAAAATTATCAAACACCATAATTAGCTTTAAATTTCTTAAAATCACCTTATTTGTTGACATGAAGAAACAATGTGAAATACTTCAATTACAAATGAATTTTTATTATTAATTTAGTAGTTACAAAAATTTATTTCTTCTCACACACAAGATGCACTCAAAAATCACACATTACAATGATTTAGGTGGAGTACAAAAACAAATGCCTTTAGGACAGGTTTGTTTGTTTTCATCTTTACAGCAAAATCCATTTTTAAATGGACAATCTCTCACACAATCAGAATCCTGGGTACAACGAATTGGTAACCCTCTGGTGTAGGCTTCAGCACTTGGTAACTCAAAGATTGTGGTGCCGGCAAATTAAATTTTAGTGTTTGAGATCAATAATTCATGGTAATAGCAAAATGAAACAAAAGTTAACTTAAACGAGGCTTTCTCCATTTGTTGTAGTACAAAAAAGAAATCACGCAGATGTTTCTTTGAGGGAAAAAGAAAAATTGTATGCAAAAACTTTATTTTTCACCTACTATTTATAGAGACGTAATACAAATTGTAAAATGGTAAATCCATTTTTTAAGTTATTTTGTTTCCTTTTAGTTTTTACTCACCGCGATTTAGTAACAGATTCTTTTACAACTTATTGCTGATATAGAAAAATCGCAACAAATTAAATAAAGTTACAATAGATGATATCCAAATCATTAAACCTGGCCCAATAGGAAAAAAGAAAAAGAAAAGGAAATATGTTTCCCTATCATTGCGTTAATACACACACCCACACACATTTTCTATTATTGGTAAAATATCCATCGATCTTAGTCCATAAAGTTAATTGCTTCACTACCATCTCAATCACCATCTGGACAGGGTATGTAAGTTGATGATGTTGGATCATAAACTTGATCTAAGATGAATAAATTCAAGCCCAACTCATGGAAGATTCCATGAATAGGTATGGTTGGTGAGGTTTGAATTATTTGTGTTAGGTGTGGTAGGTGTGGTTGGTGAAGTAGGTGAGTGGTAGATTTTAATGGATGGTGAGGATTTGTGTATTAGTTGAATAAATGAATGGTTGTGATTAGTTTGTTTCATGTATAAATACTCTCTCTTCCATTTGGTTTAAGCATCAAGTGCAGTAACAAAATCTCTAAGGTGTAGAGAGTGAAAAATAAGAGTTGTAATTGATGAGGAGTGTTGTTGAATAAATAAAATAGTGTGTTTTTTTGTGTTTTATTTATTAATTCTCCAACAAAGTGGTATCAGAGCTAGCTTTCGATGCTATATATAGTCATATAGCATATCAAATCGAAGATCTCGACGAGAGGAACGTGACGTCGTAAAACTCATCCTGATCAGAGGTCGGACGCGACCACACTCGTCACCGGAAGTTTTCTGTCCTGAAGCTTAGTCAACTCACCGAGTTGAACCAAGCCGAGTCGAGCTGAACCAATTCAAGTCGAACCTAGCCAACTCGAACTGAACCAACCAGGACCGAACCAAGTCAACTACACCGGCTTTGATCATTGACCAGCGTTGATCGTTGACCAGCATTGACCGTTGATCGAAAGTTGACTCGAGTCCCTTCCAAGGTTTTTCGACGTGTCGGATCCATCTGTCCATTCAGAATCTCCAAATTCTCTCACTTAATTTACGAGTTATGGCAAATGGTGGTATGATGTCATTTCAAGCTCCACAATTAAAGGAAAGTAAGTTTGACAACTAGAGTATTAAAATGAAGGCTCTATTGGGTGTACATGACGTGTGGGATGTCATGGAGAAAGGCTTTATTGTGCCAAAAAATGAAGCTACTTTAACTACGGCACAGTAGGAGACTTTAAAAGACTTAAAGAAGAAACATAATAAAGCAGAGTATCTCATCTTTCAATCATTAAATGAAGACGCTTTTGAAAAGATTGCTGATACAACCTTCTCAAAAGAAGCATGGGAGAAATTAGAGACCTCTTACAAAGGAGCGGAGCAAGTTAAGAAGGTTTGTCTCCAAACATTACGAGGAGAATTTGAGTCCTTACACATGAAGGCATCAGAGTCAATTTCTGACTACTTTACTCGGGTTGTGATCGTTTCCAATGAATTAAAAAGAAATGGCGAGGAGTTAAAAGAGGTAAGGATCATTGAAAAGATACTTCGATCAGTAGACTCGAAGTTTAACCATATTGTTGTGACAATTGAAGAAACAAGAGATCTGGAGGATATGACGATCGAGCAACTTCAAGGAAGGTTGCAAGCCTATGGAGAAAAACTAAAAAAGAAGCAAGGAATTGAAGAACAACTTCTCAAGATGGAAGTCAATCCAAAGAAAAGAAAAGAAAGCTCTAACAACGAGAGAAGGCACTATGTCCGAGGTAGAGGTCAAGGACGAGGTAGAGGTCGTGGTCATGGACGAGGTTGGAATTTCAACAACAACAACTCCAATTATGCCAAAGGAGAAAGCTCAACCAGAGGACGAGGCAGAGGCAATCCAAGATCGAGGTATGACAAATCCCAAGTACAGTGCTATAATTGTCAAAAGTTGGGCATTATGTTTTAGAATGCAGAGCTCCAAGCACCAGAATTGAGGAGAGAGTGAACTATGCTGAAGAGAAAAATGGTGAAGATGGAACACTTTTACTAGCACGCAATGACACAAGTGGAGGTCAAGAAAGTACATGGTATCTTGACACAGGTGCTAGCAATCATATGAGTGGAAACAAAAACATGTCCGTGCAACTAAGTGAATCTGTGAATGGCAGTGTTGCTTTTGGAGATGATTCAAAAGTACCAGTGAGGGGTAGAGGTAACATTCTTTTTCATGCAAAAGATGGTAGTCACCAAATAATTTCGAATGTTTACTATGTGCCCAATATGAAAAGCAACATCCTTAGTTTGGGTCAACTTTTAGAAAAAAACTATGATATTCACTTAAAAGATTATAGTCTTTTCCTAAGAGATGACAAAGGAAATCTAATTACAAATGTGAGAATGTCAAAGAATAGAATGTTTCCTTTAATATTTAAAATGATGTTGCAAAATATCTCAAAGCCTGTCACAAATATCAATCCTGAACTTGGCATCTTCGATATGAGCATCTCAACTTTAGAGGACTGGAGCTACTATTTAAGATGAATATGGTGAAAGGCTTACCATACATCAATCACCCTGATCAACTTTGTGAAGGATGTTTACTTGGCAAGCAGTTCAAAAAGAGTTTTCCAAAGGAGTCAAACTCAATAGCTCAGAAGCCACTCGAGCTCATTCATACTAATGTGTGCGGTCCATTCAAGACAAACTCCCTTGGTAAAAGTAACTACTTCCTTCTCTTCATAGATGATTTTTCAAGAAAAACTTGGGTGTATTTTTTGAAGCAAAAATCATAAAACTTTGAAGCTTTCAAGAAGTTTAAAACTGCAATGGAAAAAGAAAGTAGATACCAGATTACAGTCATGAGATCTGATCGAGGTGGAGAGTTCACTTTCAAAGAATTTGTAGAGTTTTGTGAAGCAAATGGAATTCAACGCCTTTTGACAATTCCAAGATCCCCCCAATAAAATGGTGTTGCAGAAAGGAAGAACAGAATCATCCTCGATATGGCAAGAAGCATACTTAAGAGTAAGAGGCTACCTAAAGAATTTTGGGCTGAAGCTGTTACATGTGCAGTCTACTTATCCAATCGATCTCCAACAAGATGCGTGTGGGGCAAGACGCCACAAGAAGCTTGGAGTGGAAGAAAACTCGGCATCACCCATCTAAGAGTTTTCGGAAACATTGCCCATGTACATGTACCAAATGAAAGTAGAGCCAAGCTGAATGACAAAAGTGAGAAGTTCATCTTCATCGGCTACAACAATAACTCTAAAGGATACAAGCTTTACAATCCAAACAACGGGAAGATCGTGATCAGTCGAGATGTAGTTTTTGATGAAGAAGGAGAATGGGATTTTGGCTCTGGTGTGGATGACTTCAACTTCTTTCCCATTAAAGAAGATGATCATACACATATAAAATAAGTAGACGAACAACAAGAGCCTGCTACTCCACCTATCTCACCAGCATTAACCACATGCGGAGATTCACCGCCATCTTTTTTAAATGAAAGAACCGAAGAACGTACAAGGAGTCTTCAAGATCTCTATGAGGTAACTGAGAGACATGATAATCTCACTCTCTTTTGCCTCTTTGTTGATTGTGAGGCAGTCAACTTCCAAGAAGCTGCACTAGATGAGAAGTGGAGAATTGCAATGGATGAAAAAATCAAAGCCATTGTGAAGAATGATACTTGGGAGCTTACTACTCTTCCCAAAGGTCACAAAGCGATCGGTGTCAAATGGGTGTATAAAACAAAAAAAAATGCGAAGGGAGAAATTGAAAGGCACAAGGCGAGGCTAGTTGCAAAAGGCTATAGTCAAAAGGCTGGCATAGACTATGACGAGGTATTTGCTTTTGTAGCTCGACTTGAAACTATTAGACTTATTATTTCTTTGGCTACTCAGAACAAATGAAAGATTTTTCAAATGGATGTGAAGTCTGCTTTCTTGAATGGATTCCTTGAAGAAGAAGTTTACATCGAACAACCATTAGGCTATGTAGTGAAAGGACATAAAGACAAAGTTTTTAGATTGAAGAAAGCTCTTTATGGGTTAAAGCAAGCACCAAGGGCATGGAATAGCATAATTGACAAGTATTTTCAAGAGAACGACTTCACCAAATGCCCATATGAACATGCTCTCTACGTCAAAGAAAAAGCTGGAGACATTTTGATTGTGTGCTTGTATGTGGATGATCTCATCTTCACTGGAAGTAATCCAAGCTTGTTTGAAGAGTTCAAGAGAGTGATGATTAAAGAGTTCGAGATGACTGACATAAGACTGATGGCATATTATCTTGGCATTGAAGTCAAGCAAAAGGAAGAAGGCATATTTATCTCCCAAGAAAGTTATGCAAATGAGATTCTCAAGAAGTTCAAGATGAATGATTGTAAGCTTATAAGCACACCAGTGGAATGCGGAGTTAAATTATCCAAACATGATGAAGGCGAAGATATAGATCCAACATTCTTTAAAAGTTTGGTTGGAAGCCTACGTTATTTGACATGCACAAGACCAGATATCCTTTATGTTGTTGGACTTGTGAGTCGATATATGCAGAATCCAAAAACCACCCATTTTAAAGCTGCAAAAAGAATCCTTCGCTACATCAAATGTACAACTAATTTCGGCTTGTTATACTCATTTTCTAATGACTATAAGCTTGTTGGATATAGCAATAGCGATTGGGGTGGAGATGTAGATGATCGAAAAAGCACCACAGGATTTGTGTTCTTCATGGGAGATACTGCTTTCACATGAATGTCAAAAAAGCAACCTATTGTCACGCTATCCACCTGTGAAACTAAGTATGTAGCTACCACATCAAGTGTTTGTCATGCAATTTGGCTCAGAAATTTGCTGAAGGAGTTGGGTTTGCCACAAAAAGAGTCAACCGAGATTTGTGTTGATAACAAATCAGCAATTGCCCTATCCAAGAATCCAGTCTTTCATGATCGAAGCAAACACATAGACACTCGCTATCATTTCATAAGAGAGTGTATTGCAAGAAAAGAAGTGCAAATCAAGTATGTAAAATCACAAGATCAAGCAGCTGATATCTTCACTAAGCCACTCAAACAAGAAGACTTCGTAAAATTCAGAAGTTTGTTTGGTGTCACAGGATCTAAGTTTAAGGAGGGGTGTTGGATCATAAACTTGATCCAAGATAAATAAATTCAAGCCTAACTCATGGAAGATTCCATGAGTAGGTACGGTTGGTGAGGTTTGAATTATTTGTGTTAGGTGTGGTAGGTATAGTTGGTGAAGTATGTGAGTGGTAGGTTTTAATGGATGGTGAGGATTTGTGTATTAGTTGAATAAATGAATGGTTGTGATTAGTTTGTTTCATGTATAAATACCCTCTCTCCCCTTTGGTTTAAGTATCAAGTGAAGTAACAAAATTTCTAAGGTGTAGAGGGTGAAAAAATAAGAATTGTAATTGGTGAGGAGTGTTGTTGAAGAAATAAAATAATTTGTTTTTTTTGTCTTATTTATTAATTCTCCAACAAATGATCCATTTCAAATTGTTTAGGAAATAAACTCCAATATTCATGTAATTTTATGTTCTCTCAAAATGCCATATTAAATAGGTCTTTGCAACTAAATACCCCTGATTTTTTATATTATCAAATCAATTTATTTTCTTAAAGTTTTTTAAACTTTAGTTTCAGCTCATCTCGTGCCATTGAGCTTTTGATTTTCTTTATAGCAAGCATTTCGGGCTTAAAAAAAAAAAGGATTCCATCGATCAATTTGACAATATATATATATTTAGTTTTTTATGTCCTTTGCTCCAATTCACTTACAATAAATATTCAAATCATTGACCATCGTGATTAAATTTGATAATATTAATAACAATGATAACGACAATAAATGTTAAGTTGTTAAATCGATAGAATAAATTTGGGAAAAGACATAAATCAATACAATAAGAATTATAAGGAGACGACTGGTGATAGAATAGTGATACATATGTAAAATTTTTTGTTCTAAAAAATTATCTTAGATTATATGGCATTTATTAATTAATTAATTAAATCATATTAGCTGAAAGTGTGGATCTCCCTCCATCTGAACCAAGTGGGAGATAGCAGGGTATTCCTTGACTTTTGGCCCTTCAATAAATACTTGAGAAAATGACACCTACACCTTCAAAGTTTAGAGAAATGGTTATAGGAAATTAGGAATCCCCAAATTTTAAAAAATGGACACCAAGGCCTTTTTTTTATCCATAATACCCTTTAACTATAATAATTAGAAAATTGACTTTAAAAGTCTTTAATTAACACAAATTTAATATTAATAATATAATCTATCTAGTAGATTAATAATATTAAATTATTTTTCACATTTAAAATAATATTAAAAAATTTAATTATTATATTTATTTTAATAATATATTTGTAATATTATAAAGATTTTAAATAAATCTTTGGGTTAAATAGATTTTGCAATTAAAAAAATCTCCACATAAATAATATTGAAATTAATTTTTACATAATATTCAAAGTAATTTTAATTTTAATTTATTTATTTTAATATTATGTTTCTATCTATTATTAAAAATTACTTTAATATAATAAAATACGCATAATATATTGAAAAATATAAAAATATTAATATTAAAATTATTTTGAAATGTATAAATTATTACGTTTATTTTAATGTCATTTTCTATTTATTATAAAATTTTGGGGTTATCTTTTTGGAGATTTACAGAGTCAAAGAGTATTGAGGTCAAAAAGGGGTCTTGGTGTCCCTCGTTGAAAATTTGGGGGTCTTTATGATAATTTTCCTAAATCTTAGGGGTGTAGGTTTCTTTTTTCTAAATACTTACAAATAAAATAAAATAATCACTAGAAATAGTCAAAATTAACAAATAAATCAGGCCTAAACCATTATACATATTAGGATTGCCAGAACAAATTGCAAATGTTGGAAATAAGTGTTCGTCCAACAGCAGCTCATTGCCAACCATTTGATGGGCAAATGTAATGACATTAATTTTTTGTGTTTATTAGGAACTGTCTTTTATTTAAATGATTGAATGGAGTTTTACTAAACCCAGATTTTTCCTGAAAATAAGACAGACGATTTACATTTAGATCATAATGTAAAATTATATGAAGCATTATGAAGAGTTTGACATCGACTAAAAATAATTTTTAGGCTATATATATCAATTTGGATAACGTATTCTTAACTCATGACTTAATTTTTGAATATATCATTAGTCTAGAGCTTCTAAAAATATTGCATTCAAAAGTGTTTATGTACTAACTATAGGCTCACTTGCTTGGTCAGGCAAACTTTCCTTGTCAACCGGGCCTATTAGATAGCCTAATATTAATTATTCAACAGGTTGTTCTTAGGATTCATAGCCTAAAGCTACAATCATGTTTTAAAATAAGAATTTTATTGTGGGCATTTTCACGTAAACGATTCGAACTACCTGTCGTAAAAAAGTTTACATCGTATAACGTTAGTACGACAAGTCATTTGACGGCTCAAAATCAATTTGACACGTCTTTTGTATCATTTTCGCCTAGATGACAACTCTTGATCCTTATCGCTTGGCGCCAAAACCAACTTTTCATAAACTCCTCCTTCTCCAATAACACATATTCGCACTAAAACCTCCAATTGTTTGTATTATAAACCCACTTCATTTCAAAGCTAAGCAAATATAAATACTCATCATTTTGGGGTGCTTACTCTAAATTTTTGTAGTAGTGTTCGTTTGCTTAGCTTACCTAGCTACCCAGCCTCGTTGTATGCATCCCCTGCTAAGCAAAAGGTCTGCTGCATTAGCATGGTGATAGCATAGGGTTTTGAGAAATCTAAAATTCCCCCCACCAAATAAATAAATAAATAAATAAGACTAAGACTTATAAAATTAACATAAACGTAAAGGGATTGTTCGCTTTTTTGTCCAAAGTCTAAATTTTATTCTTGATCAGAACTTTTAAGAGTTTTACTTCTTTTGTTGTTTAAAACTTATATTTGATTATAAGATATTTATGTTTGAATAGGGAAAAAGTGAGATTATTCGCACTTTAAAAATTATTTTGGAACTATTCATTTATAAAATATTTTTATCAAAAAAATACCCTTTTGTAATGGTATTATGGTTTAATCGCATAATACCATTACACTGTTAAATCACATAACTTAAAAACTTTCTTGTATTTAAAAAATCCAAGATCCTGAATTAGAACATACATATAATATATCTAATCCACCCATCCATCCACACATATATATAGTAGTTTTCTAATTTTAAATTTTAAATTGCGGGAATTTTAAACCCCATAATTTTAGATCTTTCCCAGACTTTTCTTCACTTTAAAATCTCAAACCAAAAAATAATATAAATATTCTGCCCATCTGGTTCAAGATTCTAGACTTTATTAAAATCTAGGAAGCTATCTTTAGAAAATAGTTACTAGTTACCTAATTTATAGGTAACTCCGTAAATCTTAATTTAATTTAGGTCTAGCTTATCCTACTATTAAAAATATTTTTTTTTACATATAAGTAATAAATAATTATTTTTTATCATTGATTCACTATAAGAGATTAAAAAAAAGAAAAAAAAAGAAATAATTAGACTTGTTTGAATGAGGCCGTATATCATAAACAAAATCATTATAAAAATATTTCACCAGACTTTAAATTGATTGTCATTGTGAAATTATTCCACAAGACTTTAAGTGCCTATTTAGTAGGGCTTATCAAATGGTCGTAAGTACTCATTTAACCCCATAAACACTTATCAAAATTATTATTATTTTTTAGTAGAGCTTTTAAATATTAACTAAGTTATTTTGCCTCCACTAACAAAATTTTAAATTTAGGAATTTTGAGAGTAGAGGTTGAATTTTTTTTTTTATATTAAAATGTCTAGAATATTATTTACTTTTCTAACATTCTTATATTATTCATTTCATAATATAACTTTAAAAAAACTTATCCTTTAATAAAAGCTTTCTTGGACAACTAAACAACTAATTTTTTTTTATGTAAAAGCTCTACTTATAAAAGCTATACTAATAAAATCTCTACTTAAATAAGTTTTATTTAAAAAACTATACCAAATAAAGCTTAAATTGATTGTCATTGCCTCTATTAAATAATACAAAGCTTGATTGTCAATTAATGTAAAGATGGTTTCATTCTTTGTTAACAATCAAATTCCCAAATACCATATCAATTGTGTTATTTTCGTTTTTATTTATTCATTAGTTACAGATTTTTTTTTTAAGAATTCAATTGATTGTCAATCAACATAAAGATGGCTTCGATCATTGTTAATCAACCAAATTCCCAAATATCATATCAATTATATTATTTTCATTTTTATTTTTTCATAAATTATAGATTTTTTAAAAAGAATTCATTTGTTGTAGAAATTGAGCATTTGTGCTTATTAAAATGAATTTCATGAGTTATGCTTTTCATCAATTGTAAGATAAAACATTATATATGAAGATTATTTTGTTAACTTTTCATTATACATATAAATTATCAAAATCAAAGTAATGTATTATGAAATATACATCAATCAAATAATTTAATTATAATTTAGTGATAGGATACAATTTTGTTTATGAGCGATGAAATTTTATATCATTTATATAAGAAAGAACTTATATAATGTAACTTTTATACCTTTTATATATAAATAGTAGAATTAATTATATTTTATACAGATAAAGCATTAAATAACTAGATTTTGTGGCCTTTAATTTTGTGTTTGAATTAGTTTCCTCCTAAATCTCTCTCTATCCTAATTAATTGGTATGACTTCTTATCCTTTATCGAATTTAAACTATTTAACTAATAAAGAGATACATACATGATAAACATTTAAATCTTTTATTTTATCTTATTTAATCTTATTTAACTATTAAACTTTTGCAAAACTGTAGCTCAATTACCCAAGTAATGAATTTAATTGACAATAAAAAAAATTGAAACTTAGATTGGCAGCAGGACTCTTCCCACCCTTACGATTCTTAGTTAATTCTACGCATTTTATAAATTATTACAAGATTATGTCTCGGGATGAGTTTTGTTGCACAGCAATTCGTGTGGCACTTAAACAACTTCTAAAACAAAAAGTCGCTAAGTAAGTTTAGATAAATTTTCAAGCTAGTTAAGTAAGAATGCTTGTGGAAAAGGTAGAGAGAAGAGAGCAATATGGCCAAAGCGAGTTTTATTACTCGAAAGAGAAAAATACAAAAGAGTTTTTTACAATTGTTTGAGTTGCTTGTGTGTTGTGTGTGTGTGGTGGTGTGGTGGTGTGTGTTGAGCAAAATGGTGGATGTTAAGCCCTATTTATGGAGTTGGTTGCTAGCAAGTGGTGCAAGTTGCCTAAATATCTCCTAGGTACTTGAATGCAAAAGTGTAAAATTTTCTAGACAATTTCCAAGTTGTAGAGAAATCTAGAATCGGCCAGGCTTTATTGAATTTGGGTTGTCCACTTGCAGTAAGTTATGTATGAGACAGCCCAGTGCTAAGCGCACCTTGTTGCTGAGCGCATCTTATCTTTAGGCAGACTTTTATTGAGTAAACCCGTGTGTACCAATTTAGCCTCCATTAGTGGCAAATTTGAGCGGCTTGTGACAATTAACTCTATTATATGTACTTACAGATATCCTAAGATTCTGACTATTTGTCCTTCTGTTAGGGGTGTTCCATAAATGGTTGCTATCGAGTAAATAGCTCTAACGATGTCTTCCAAATATTCTTTCCACATAAATGAAAAGAAGTTTAGAAAAAGAGGAAAATAAATTGTGTCAAAGCTATAAAAAAATAAACAAATTAGATTAAAATAGGTGCAAAGCAACAAAGATGTGGCTTCTTTTATTCACATTGATGGTGTGTTTTTTTGGCGGGATTGGAAAATCAAAATATGGAATGTGAATGATTAAAGGTATTTACTTGTTAAAATAATAGAGGGAATGAGAATAAAACGCGCGAGACCCACATGTTTTTAAAATTAAGGAATGAAAAATTGATTATCACAGGGTGTTGGGAATTAAGTATCATTCCTTAAAACTCACCATTTAATCCTACCCAAATTTCATAATTTTACTTTTTTTCTCAATTAAAATATTATCATATTATTCTTATTATTCTTATTCTTTTAATAATATTATTAATAATCATAATCATGATAATAATAATACAATAATAATGAAAATAACAATCAAAATGGACCACGACCACGACAACAAAATGAACCACGATGGGTTGCGGTCGTGAATTTGGCGTGGTCATGGTCCAATCC
>NW_006262274.1:5023488-5037158 GCF_000493195.1 Citrus x clementina
ATTTCAGCCCATTCTAAGTCTTACCTCTTTCAATTTCTGTCCCTTCCAATTATTAATTGATAAACGCACCATGAGTATGGAGGATAAGTGTGCGTATGTTCTATACCTGGCCTTAAAAGTTTTATCATCAATATATATGCTGCAGGATGAAGCAAAGATCTTGTTCTGTTTTATTATATCAAGAAGCAATGTGATGTGTGCATTATATTATGAGAAATTTGCCTAAAAAGGATAACAATTTGATCTGAAATCATTTATCCCCTTTACACGATTTAATTTCTCAGTGATGTATGTATAGAGTTTCTGAACTGGAGTAAAAACTTGAACCATAATGTATGGTGCAGAAAGAAACAATACATAAGCAAATTCATTTTCATGTCTGTTGAAGCATAATATTATTACAATATTGAACATTAATTCTTTCATTAAAGAAAAAATCTACATAAATCCTAGATGTAATTCAAAATTAACTTTATTGGCTAACAAATTAATATTGACTAACAATGATGGCTATTAACAACATAAAAAATAAAGTTTAGTCTTATAAAATCATTAATCACGGTTTGCCTCTCCTGTAAACTGGAGTTATGTTTCTTTTGTGAGAGGAAAATTGAACCCTCAAGAACACAGACAATTCAAACCAAACCCTGTTCCAGCTATTGCTAATTTAACCAAAGGATTTGTTTGACCTTGCAATTTAAGCATTTGGCTTTAGGGATGGCAATGGGGAGGGGAGGGGAGAGGACCGATGTCCCCGTACCCATCCCCGTCAGAATTACTTGAGAGAATCTACATCCCCTCCCCGAATAATAACAGGGAATCCCCGAGGGTCCCCGATCCCCGAATAACTAATACATTTTTTTTTTCAATTTTGAGTTAATCATATTAAAATAAAAAATTCAAATAAAAGTAAAGTTCGAAATATATCTTAAATTAATATCTATTACAAAAGTCACATACATTAAATTAGTAAGTAACGCAACATGCAAGGGATACAAACTTCTTTTACAAACTATCATGACAAATTAATAGTTTAATACAAAATTTTTACAAATAAAATCGAATTTAGATTCAAAATTAACTTTTTCAATGGTGGCGTGGGCACTTTATAAATGTAGACTATTTCCTTTACAACACAATAGTTAAATCGGAGCAAATCAAAAGCAAATATTAGATTAGATTAGATTAGATATTAAAATTGTGATTCGTTGTGGGCAATTATAACATCTAAAAATAAATAAAAAATAGATTTAAGTTTAAAATATTTAAAGAATATTAAAATTAAAAAAAAAATGTTTAGCTATTAGAATCTACTCGGTCTTTTTAATGTCCTAAATAAAAATTTAGGACTTTAATTAGTTAATTAGGCCTAAAAGTTTAATAATATAAATATTTTGATATTTTTTATTTTTACCAATATTTATAATTTTATAATTTAAAATTTATTATTTATTTACTAGTAATTTTAAAAAATTAAAATGGGGAAATGGGTAGGGGATGGGGATTCCACCTCATCCCCGTCCCCTCCCCGAATAAGAAATTGGGTATGAAATTATCCCCATACCCTCCCCGAATGGGGAAAATTCCCGAAGGTACCCGTCCCCGTGGGGACTTTTGCCGTCCCTATTTGGCTTTGCCTCTCCTAGTTCTCTTGCTGCTAACAGGAGCATTTTCATCTGAAAAAATAGCCGAGGCTTGTTAATAACTTGAACTTAATAATAAATTACAAAAAAACTTAATTAAATTAAATTGTCCTTAATAATAGGTGCTACATTTTTCTGCTAAGAATGGGTGCTGAATTTTTTTTTTTTTTTTTTAAGGGTGCAACAGCCCCCAGTATATTCTTGTCATTACTTTTTACTGTCAACATTCCTAATTGATCTTAACATTTTACGAAAAATATATGTATATACCTGAATCTTTCTTCGCTGCCAGCAGGATAAGATTATGAAAGTTTAAGTTAATACAAAATTAAACCATTTGATCATTATTCTTGAATACCCATATTTTCTTATTAAAATCAAATATTCTTGCCCAAAACATGCACTTCAATAAGCAAAATGGAGATTTTGCTTCATTTGATTACATTCAAAGAGTCAGACTCAATGACTAAGGAAGGGCTACAAACCTGAAATCTATGTCATTTCAATACCTTGTAAAATTGCTATTGCTTCTGCAGATACTTGCTGCAGCCACGTGCAATCACTTCACATTTGTTTCTCCTGATTAATGCTCTCAAACCAGCCCATGATCCTTCTGCATCCATGTGTGATGAGGAAAGATTTTGCAGGATGTGGTTAAAATAAAGTTCTCAATTCTGCAGGGGAAACGATGTGATTAAAATAAAGTTCTCAATTCTGCAGGGGTCTAACCAATAATAATAAACTTCAGGAAGGAAAACGATTACCATAATTTCCTTGCATACCACATACAATTGATCAACATGTAGTAGATATTTCCGCTTTATCTTTGCATCTCAAGCAATTGTCCTCGATACAACCCCTCTTAAAGCAACAGAAAAAATGAGCAAAACCAAGGTGATTATTGAAAAATTTCTTCGGAAAAAGAGAAAAGAAAAAAAAGGAAAGAGAGATTACCAGCTAGATTTTTAGATGCCTGAATGTCCTAGAGCATGCTGAGTTCCATATGACAAAAACTCCACTGTCTGAGTAGATATAAATTTATGATTCCGACTATATTTGACATCAGGGAAGCAGCAATGATATCAGAAAGTTCGTCGGAGCAAGATGATCCCAAAAATTGGTTATCTTCCAACACCACCATTCAACAATAAATGATTTGCATTGCCTGCTCTTCTTTCACAAGGGACAAATCCATCGAACAGTGACACAGGCGTCATCGTCTCATCAGATAACAACCCCAACTTCCTCCACATTTCATCAGGTATCAACCCCAAATTACACATTTCAACTAACTGATTTACTGCCGAAGAAGATGAATGAAACTTGAATATAAATTTAGTTAGCCTGATGGATGTATGGTAGTCCAGTTCAATCCTTGCATCAATGACATCTTGCAATAGCCATTTAACCATCTTAATATTCCGTTCCTTACAGAAACTAAGGAGCATTACTCTATATGTGTAGGCATTGGGAGGTACAGCAATGTGCTTCATCTGACTATACAAGATATATGCTTCTTCAGTCCTTCCACCCTCGAGAAGTCCACGAATAGCAACTGTGTATGATACAACATCTAGTGGGTATTTCTCTACGATGGCTCTCCTAAACAATTGGATGGCCTTGTGGCATCTGCCAACTTCTATAAGTCTATCCACAATTGCAGTATGGACATGAGCATTAACAGCCGGATTATTCATGACTATCCCCTGGTACACATTAATTGCTTCATCAATCTTTCTTGCTCCGCATAGTCCACGAAGTAATCCAACAAAGCTGTAATTATCTGGCGTGAAACCTTTATCCAGCATAGTATTATATAACTTGACGGCCTGATTCGGGAAACCAGCCTTACAAAAGTAACTTAAAAGTGCATTATAGACTACTAGATCTGCTTCCACCTCAAGTCCACAAACTAACTTGGGTAAAAGAGAGAATCTTCCAGACAAACATACAGTAGACAGTAAAGAACAAAATGTATAAGAATCGGGAACTAACTTCAGTTCTAACAAACCATCATAAACATCAAGTGCATCATCATAGCTTCCCATCTTAGATAAGCAATCTATTAAAACATTATGAAACACCAAGTCAGGAGCATGCCCTTCAGATTCCAGCATATCTAAAAAACTAAATGCAATGCTGAACATTTTGGCTTCCATGAATCCCTTAATTAAAGATGTATATGTTACAACATTCGGAGAACAACCATTCTGAACCATCTTTTCCCATAAATAACCTGCCATATCAAGTCTTCTCAACCGGCGAAACCCATCAATGAGTACAGTCCAAGCATTCACAGACAACGAAGTTCCCAAAGTAATCATTAGACCTAACAGTTGGTACGCTTCAGCGATCCTACCCATTTTGCAGAAACAATTTAAAAGTATCTCAAACATCCTGACATTAGGATAAAAGCCCTTCCTAACCATCATCCCAATGACATCCTTAACATTACTAACATCATTTAACTTGCATAAATTACACAATGCAATGTTAAAACTCAAGAAATTCGGCAACTGGGTCTCCTTCAGAACCTTAATACCAAGGTCAACACGTCCAATCTTGAATAATACATCCATAACAATATTACGCGCAAATGTGTTAGGCGTAAAACCAAACCTACCCATTTCATCAAAAGCCTCCAAAACCATCCCATACATTTCCCCACGCCAATAAATCCTCAAAAAAAGCAAGAAAGTTTGTGCCTTTATAACACACCCGACACGCGCCAATTCACCCACAATTCCTCTCACAGTCTCAAACCTTCCAGTCAAACGAGTAACCACACTAATCATATGATCAAATGATTGAACATCATGAAAGTAATCACGTTGCTTTGCACACCAAATGAAAAAACTCAAAGCAATCAAATCAGAAGGGCAGTTCAATAAAGTTGAGTGCACAATATGAGGAGCAAGAATGATAGGAAAATCCTGATGTGTTGTTGCACATACCTTTGGTGATGAAATTTGGTGAATTGACTTGAAGGATATTATCGTTTTCAAGATTTGGGTCCTTTGTGCTGTGTAAAACAAGCTCCGTTTGCATCTCCATAGCATATTGAGCTTTGATAATGAAGAGGAGAACTAGCAGAAAACTTTTCAACAATACAAGAAAGTGAAGTGGGTTTTAATCAAAGATGTTGAATTTTATTTTTTTTTCGTTTTGTTTCCCGGAAAATAGATTTTTCTTGGGGCTAATTGAAATACGAGTCGGTTTCATGCTACTACTGCGAAGATATTGAGAGGGAAAGAGCAGAACGGTTCAAGGGTTTATTGAACTCTGCAAAACCCTGAATATTTATATGCTGCAATGACATCAAGCCCTCATATTTTTGTGTAAATCACAACCAAGCCGATAAATTTTAGTTTTCTTCATATAGATCCTTGTCAGATGGCATTATGCTCCTCAAAATCTTTTAATAAAATAAATGATTTAACTGTCGTTAGGCTCCAAATAAGTTCTTGCTTTCTTGAATAATCTGACTTACGAGTATAACGGACAAATAATTGATCATGATTAACTTTTTAGGTATATAACATTAAGGGGCTATAACGTTAGGGTGCTGCTAAGTTACAGTTGCTGTAACTGTAACTTACAATCCCTTCAAAATAATGTAAAAAATTGTTACAGTGGTAGGACTTGTATATTTTAAATGAGCTATCAATTACAATAGATGTGATTTAGCAAAATCCATAAAGTTATAGAAGATTTGATTTTCAAGACGTAATAGTCAAATTCTACATAAAAAACCAAAAAAAAAAGAAAGAAAGAAGCTTTTTATGTTTAATACCTGAATTAAGAACACAATATGATTGTCCTCTCTTGTAATATTGATAATGTCACTTAAATATCTTAATTTGTGATTTATTCATATATTTATTCCAATTTCTTTTGCCTTAAAGTTGTATAAAGGACCTTCGTTATCATTCAACAGTGTTGACAAAATTTTAAATCAATGAGTTCTTAATGGTATTAACAAAAATCAATAATATTAAAGATAGAAGTAGCTTTAAATACATGCGAATAAGGCGGTCGCCTTAACTCCCAAATTTTAGTAAGGGCTCATTTTTTGAGCATTTTATTTAATAATTCTCTAGTTACTAGAGATTTAAAAAAAAAATTATGTATGATAGTAAAACCTATTAGACATCTTCCTAATCAACAATCATCCCATAATTAAGAATTCTTTTAATATAAAAAATCTATATTTGGTAATCTTATTGTAAAGAGATACAATTAATAATGTTGTTTAATCATTGATTCATTCATTATTTTTTCTCCAAGAAAAATAAATAAATTTTTTACCTTTTCAATTTCTTAAAAAATCTTAATTATTTAACATTATAATCTTTGATTTTGGGTATTCACTTTAATTTCTATTAAGAACTTTATAATCTAAAAAATCATAAATGAAAAAATTTCTTACTCACTTCTTTAGAAAGAAAATTATTTCATTCAAAAAAGTAAAAAAAAATAACTTCTTGAAATACAAAGTCCATATCTATTATTTGATCATTAATTTATCATCTCCACTTTTTACATGCTACAATTCTAAATATTCCATTTGAAAATAGTATTATTCTCATTTATTTGTTTGTTTATTTTTGTAAAAGTCCTAAAGGAAGTAAATTTTAGGTTTTGTTTTTCGAAATTTTTTATGATGTTCTTGATTATTTGTTGAATTCAAAAAATAAAGATTAAATGAATTTTGAGCTCTTTTATTTATTTATTTTTAGTATTGAAATTGCTGAATAAAAAGAGGCCTCATAAAATAAATTTATCTAAGGTCCCAGATACTCTAAAGCCGGCCCTTATTAGGGATACCAACCCCTGAATCTAACCTAAAATCCTAATGTTGTGTGTCATTCTTCTATTAAATGGTAGATTTCATAATTACTAAAATTATTTAACTACCATCCAATTAATAAATACTATATCATATCTAACTCAAATTAAAACTTAAATATTGCAAGAAAAACAAAAAACAAAAATTACAAGGGATCTTAACGAGAGTAACCCAAGTATGATTGTGGGCTTGGAGGATGGGTCTTGCCACAAATTGGGTTGCCATAGGCTGCTCAGTCCATGGTCGTTAAAGCACTTCCCACGGTAGGCCCCCGGGGGGTGTTGTGGAAGGGTCTTGCAAAAGTTGTTAGGTGTTTTAAGTTCAATCATTTGGTTCGTACTACTTAAACGTTCTCTTGAATTACAAGTAAACTCCATTTATGATTAATTTTGTTAAAAAAAAAAATCAAAAAGTTGTTAATTTCTTAAGATGAAAAAATCATGGACATGAATATATTTAGTATAATTTTTTTTTAAAAAATAATTATAATATAAATTCATGTTCTTATTCTTTTATTACAAAAAAAAATAATAATAAGGGGTGAGTAAAGCCATTCATATTCTTGATTTATTAATTAGAACTCCATATTAGATCTAAAATCTGTAAGGATTCTAGATACATTAACACTTGTAATATAATCTGACATAAATTTAAAATCTAATTGAATATGCAAGCATGTGCCAATCTGAATCTCAAATTTGTTACCGATTGATTCCCCAAAAAAAAAATAAAAAATAAACAAAGGACATCTATCTGCCCAAAGCTCACGTGTCATGCACCCATGTACAAAACCACTGGAATTATGTACAAGGTTATATTAGTCATTTGGACACAATTGGCAAGAACTTGTGCAATTTGGGGGGGGGGGGGGGGATTGTACTCTGCGTGCATTTTTAAATATAGTAAGAATCTAAGAAAAATTAGTGTATGATGTATAAAAACTTTAGGACGATTTGTAGTTTAGAACTTTATCTATTTTTGAGTTGTTTTTAAATATTAATTAATAGAGGACTGAGTAGATGCATGTTGTCATGCACTTTGTCGTGATTTTTTTAATTGGTGGGGTAATACATTTCACTAATGACATCATGACACGGGTCTCATCGTGCATCATAAAGTGTGTAATTATGCACATTTGATCATAATTCTTAATTGGTAAATGTTAAGTTACATTTAATTTAACTTACACCACTGACATGAACAGTGTATGAGTCTCACACCGATTGAATGTAAGTTACATTAAATATAATTTAGGGGTTCCCTTCTTAATTAATAATACATATTTCGAGTTTAAGTTTATTATTTATTGCACCATTAATGATAACACTATTTGGTCCAAGGGATTGATAAGACCTTAATCAAAACATTTCGCAATTGTTTCGTACAAAAAAGAACTCATAATGTACATATCTATCAAGGTATCAAAATGGTATGTCTTACCCTACACAAGTATTTCTTGGACCTCAAATAGCATTTTCCTTATTAGACTCTACCTCACTAGCACTATCCATTTTACACGCATGCACACACACATATATATAGTAATTATTAAATAAGAAATTTTTTAAATTATCAAAGTGAAAAATAAACTAAAAAAATAAAATACACAATTCAATATAATATATTTTATGATGTAATGTAATGTATTAAAAAAAAATATATTTTTAATATCTTTTAACCAACCCCTTATTTTAATAACGGAAAGGATCCTCTCCCTCTCTCTGTATACAAAATTAAAGGGGGAAAGATCGGAGTTTACACGCAAGTCTTTTCCCAAAAAATAAAAATAAAAATAAAAACCAAAAAGGTCGATTTTCCAAGTCAAGCCTGCCAGCACGCTTACACTCACACTCAACACACTTAATTCAACCTCAACTGAGTCAATATATATCAGTTCACAGTCGTGAGGATTTCATAAACAGACTTTGTGAAGAAGAAATCAAGAAACAAGAAAATGGCAGCAGCCACAGAATCAAAGACTGTTCATTCAGCAGCAGTCACCTATGTTTCCATGATTTCACTCCTCACTCTCTGCCCTCCTTTTGTCATTTTGCTGTAAGATTCGTACACTTCATCCTGCGATAAGAATCTGTTTCTTGATTACTTTCTGAATTACTCATCATGATATTATCTTGTTATTATTATTATTTTTAATTTTTTGTGGAAGTTAAAAAGATTGCCTTGTGGTTAAATGTTTATAGATATAAGCAACCATTGGTCCATCGATCGTGATGTAGATGTGTTTGTAGTAATCAGTATAAACCCGAACCCGGTAATAGAATCCAGTTATATAAACTGGGTAATTAAGTTCATATTGAATCGTGTAAATTTTACAGCTATAGTTTGAATTTTGGTACTCCTTTTCCAGATGGTATACAATGGTACATGCTGATGGGTCTGTTATCAAATCATGGGACTACTTGCGGCAAAATGGGCTGCAGGGGTTTATAGATATATGGCCAAGACCTACTGCTGTTGCTTGGAAATTAATTGCTTGTTTCGGAGCATTTGAGGCTGCACTTCAGCTTCTTCTTCCTGGCAAAAGGGTTGAGGGTCCGATTTCTCCTACTGGGCATCGCCCAGTTTACAAGGTATTATATTTACTGTTTTGGTGGAATTTATGGAGTTTTAAGACCTTTTAGTTGCACAAAATTGAAGAAATTTGTTCTATTCTTAATCCTTCTTGACTTTGTTTGCAATTGTTGCAGGCAAATGGTGTGGCCGCATATGCAGTTACGTTAATTACCTATCTAAGCCTTTGGTGGTGAGGGAGTTCTCCATCTACTTCTTCTTTTCTAAACATTGCATTGTACCGCACAACCGTGTTTTGTGATGTTGTCTATAGGTTGTAGTGAGTGGTGTTTTTTTTTTTTTTTTCATTTCTTCCTTTTGTTGCTGATGTTAGAACTTTGCTGTGCACTGTTGCTGATAGATATCACTTTTTCTTTTGCTTCATTCTTGTATTTTTCATAAATATTTTCGTATACACTCATTAATGGTTTTCCTATCCTTAGTCTAGTTCATGTCTTCTTTGGTTATTGTGTCAAAGTCAAAAGGCTCTCTGGTTAGTTGGTCTGCTAAATTACTGCTTGATGGAGTACTTGTTTCCATGCTATGTAGGATATAAATTCTATCTTTGTATCTAATTTAGAAACAAAATTTATGAATGGCTATTTACATGATTGTTCAGTATTTTGTATCCTTTTATTTTAGTTTTCATATATTTTGTCTAGATCTTAACAGCTGCATTTGTTGTTTTTCAATGGAGTTTAGTTTCTCCCCCCCCCCCCCCCCCACCCGGAGTCCCTGGTTGGAAATGCAAGGTTTCTGGAAGAAAACTCGGCCAAATTTTTACCAGCTATTGCTTACCCTGTTTTCTCGTGTATTTTACACACTTCAATAAAGTGACTTTGTGCTTTCACTGTATGCATTCTTCAGGTTTGGAATATTCAACCCCACCATTGTTTATGATCATCTGGGAGAAATATATTCGGCACTTATTTTTGGAAGCTTCATCTTTTGTATTTTCTTATATATTAAAGTAAGGGTTTCTAGTTATGCCAATTGGCATTCTAATTAATCACTATTTAATAATTTGGTTAATATTTCTGACACTGATGTTTTATGTCTACAAGGGTCACTTGGCCCCATCTTCCACTGATTCTGGTTCATGTGGAAACATAATAATTGACTTCTACTGGGTGAGTTTCCTCAGGCTTTGTGATTTCTACATTTGCTTATGTTTCCTTTTCACTTATTATCCTCAAAAATGCTATTTAAAAAGCAGACATATAGAAGACCAAGAAATAACTATCTACTGTGACAATTAATGACTAGAGAAAAGAAGTTGATGTCATTATTAGATTTATGCTAGACAATGTATTCTTCTTAAGTACACATGTATCGTCCAGGCTGTGTTCTCAATTAGGTTCTTTCTTATTACAGGGTATGGAGCTGTATCCTCGAATTGGCAAGAACTTTGACATCAAAGTATTCACAAACTGCAGATTTGGGATGATGTCTTGGGCTGTTCTCGCTGTCACTTATTGTATTAAGCAGGTAGAAGCTCTTTCATATTTCTGTTTCTAAATGTTAAATTCAGTGAAATACCTAGGCAGTGGAGACTGGAGAGTTCTCATTTTCTAGGTGCTTATATAATTTGTAGACAAAGTCATTTAACTGATTGTGTTTGGCAAACTTAGCTGCTAGGAAAAGTTCCACCATCTATTTTAACTCTAATATGCCTCTACCCTCATTCGCATGTCCAAAGCAACACAAAATGAACTAACATTACTATGACTTAGTTAATTGAATATGAAATTTTTAGGATTTGAACTCTAGATCTCTTGGTCAGATATGCTACAATATTGAGTGACCATTGATCCCAAATTCTTAACTGGTAAGCACACCTTGGAATAGCATTAAATATTATCTTGATTTGCTTGTTTACCTTTCAGGCCTGTTATCTTTGATGCAATTCCAACTGTAGGTCTTCTTCTAGCATAAGATTACCATTGATTTTTTACCAGGAGTTTATGTCCTTCAAGAGTCAATTATGTTTTGCTAATTTTTTGTATAAGAAATCTAAAAACATTTTTTTTTGGTTTCTTCTTTCTTTATCCTACCAGTATGAAGCAAATGCAAAAGTCGAAGATTCCATGCTTGTAAATACTATATTGATGCTGATTTATGTTACAAAATTCTTCTTGTGGGAAGCTGGTTACTGGAGCACAATGGACATTGCTCATGATCGAGGTTTACATATTCTCTAATTGCCTTTATTCTTCCCATGCTAGTTTTGCAGCCATTGTTTCTTAACATGTGAGCTGAAAGGTTGGTGCATGCAAGTTGGAATGTTAATTGGACCTTGATGAGATAACATTTATGTAAATGTTTTATGAACTATAGAGGTACAATGAAAGTCCATACTGTTGGTGTGATTGTCATTGTCTTGGGATATTTAGAGTTTCTTGCTATGTTGACAAAGCTGTATCTCTGTTTACCTGCTAATGGTGTTATCTCATATTAATAATTTATTTGTTCACTTAGGTGAGGTTTGTACAAATTCTACATTTTCTTATTGATTGATTTATCCATCTAGTCTTCTCTGATGCCTCAACCTTATCTAGTCTCTGAAGCTAACCTACATTTCCTTCCCCCATTTCACGTACTGCTGCTTTTTATTATTGTTAAATATCAATCAATACTTTCTCATGAGTTGACACCTTGCATCCTCGCCTTTTCCATGGAGATGAATGCCTTATAGCTTAAATAGACCCCATTTCCTATTGTTTCCCTACTCATTCCTATCATTCGTTCTGCTGGTTAATTTTTTGGATGACCTCTAGTTAGTAATTTAACTTCCTTTTCTCTCGTAAAAGTTTGATGTTGTGTGCTAGGTCCTGATATCCATTGCAAAAGTGTTGTCTGCGCCGATTAAGAAAAATTTCTGGCTGAAAAGTAAATAAGTGAATGAGAAAACAAAACTCTGGCTGCAAGTTTTGGATTTTTAACTGCTGTCTACAAATTTGTGCACCTTGTTGCTAAATACTAGTAAAGCATTTGAGTTCCATCTTCATTTTGATCATCAGTTATTCTTGCTTACAAGTTTTTGCTAGATTATTTCATGTTTAGCTTTAAAAAATGATTGCTATTTTCATTGAAATGATCACTGGTGGTTGTATTTTGAAAAATGAAAGCATAGCAGTTTACATGGTGTTGGGGCTGCCTTGTAAACATCTCTCTAAAGTCCTGTTTGTTCAGATGTTTAATGTATTGACTTTTTTCTTTTTTCCCCTCTCTTTTATTTGGATGAGAAAATGTGAGCAGTTTTATTGGATATGATTGCATTTAACCACTGGCTCTAGCGGATTAGAAAGCTTTTAACAGAAGGCTTCTTCTTGCGCATCCAGATTGGTATCTGCATTTCAACTTCTGGTTCCTTTTCAATTATACATATGAGGTGTGCTATAAAACTGGTCCGGAGTTGTTTATTGACCCCGGTTATGTATTATTATGGAAACGCTTGTGGAAGACATATCATGATTGTCCTTGTTTACCTTTTTATATCATCTTGCTGCTTCACATATGTTTAGTTTGGTTAGAAAATAAATAACTCTAGGATGTTTAAGTGACAGATTCCCACTTGTAGTTTCTTACATACAATAAAAGAAATATATTACACATTTATTTATTCATTTATTTTTTCTCTCCAGCTGGGTTTTATATTTGTTGGGGATGCTTGGTATGGGTTCCTTCTGTGTATACATCTCCTGGCATGTACCTAGTTAACCATCCTGTGCATCTTGGCACTCAGGTAAGTAGTGTCCTGTTATTTGTTGTTCATCAAATGTAATAAAGTTGACTTCTGAGAAGTATCTGATTAGCCATATTTTTCTGATAAATAGTGATTGGTTCTAGTATTGACTATTGAGGACATTTCAATTTCTGTGTTACAACAAGATAAATTTTCCTTCTGATTTTCCATGTATACAGTTAAAAAATGGTTTGACCAATCATGTTTCATTAAATTAATCAATCGAAAGGAATCAGGAGTGTGACTTGTAGTGTTGAACTTGCTCCTTGTGATGAATTGGGGAAAAACTGTAGTAGTGAAATTTGATTTTGGATTTGAATGCCGTACCAAATAATATAATAAAAAGTTTGCTAATAAATTTGTGAACTTGTGAGATTTTACCAAATAATTAACATGTTAAAGATGCTGGTTTGCAGGGTTAAACTATGAATTTTGCAATGTTCGCTAAGTTAGGAATTAAAGTTTGATAAGAACTAAGAAAAAGAAGTAATTCGTCATTTCATGGATTGATTAAAATGCCTTGGCCAAAATTGAAACCTAGTTGAGGATAATTACTTAAGTTTACCATCTTAAGAATTCAATTTAAATTATATATTCTTGATTCTGATAATACCCAACCTCCTTTCCAGCTTGCACTTTTTATTCTAGCGGCAGGCATTCTTTGCATATACATTAATTATGATTGCGACAGGCAAAGGCAAGAATTTCGTAGAACAAATGGCAGATGCCTGGTTTGGGGCAAAGCACCATCAAAGGTGATTCGTCTTGTGTCACTCAAGATGTTTTTTCTGTAATTTAAAATTTTTTCTACTTATATTGGTTCCACATTTCTGAGTATTTTGGAGTTGACTAGTTCTGATAC